>NC_056744.1:1461908198-1461965537 GCF_019279795.1 Protopterus annectens | reverse complement strand
AAGCAACACTGATGATGTCAGCACCCTATAAGTAAAGCAGGAGAAAGTAAGCCTCCCAGTAATGCAAATAGCATGCTCTGCTACTGCGTCTTTCACAAGTGTCATAACACAGTTAGGTAGGGGTTTGTATCCTACAAATGCCATGTGTGTTTTTGTCACACAGTTTGTCCATGTGTGTGGGGTGTTGTTCCCAATATTGCACGACATAGATCATATCAGTAATGTCAATGCACACATGATGTATGTGTGTGCCACATACATATGTACCTGTGACCTTCAATAGTTCCATGTCTGAAGCCTGCCTCATGTGAATACATGGAATCTGCATTAGACAACTGTATGACTGTGGTGTTCTGTGCAGGGGCTGCATGTGGTATGTGAATATACAGTGTGAGTTGTATATGGTGTCATCCTACCAGCGAGGGATACACAACTGGTCTGGAGCATATAGTCCACATGTTGTTGATGAACAGGTGCAGCATGTTTCCACCCCTTGTGGGAGTGGTAACAAGTTGTTCCATAGCAATTCAGTGAATGAATGCTAGGAACCTTTCAGCTAGGGTCTTGGAGCTAGAGTAATGCTCACACTCTATGTTTGGGTAGTTGCAGTCCACCCATATAATGGTGTTTGTAGAGACCGTCATATTCCCAGTGTTGTCAGGAAGGCCAAGTGGGTTTCCTGGGTATGGGAGGGTGGTGTGTGCCAGGCTATGAACCTGAAGGCAGTCTAACCCACTGTTAGTTGCACATGGATAGGCTCTGATGCTTTGTGCTGTGCCACCAACCTGGAGGTGTGTGTATCTGTGGTGCCTTTGGATACATCCCCCCTGTTCTGGTTTGGTGCATGTTTAGGGGACGACAAGCATGGTTTGAGGTATGACCTGGCAGTGCTGGGGTGCACCTGGGAGCCTTGAACCAGGAGTCTGTTACTGCATGGATATTGCTGTTCTCCATGCTAAGGACAGTGTCCACTGCATGCGTCCTGAGGCTTACACTGCTGGCGTTGAGTAGCATTACTATTAGTGTCCTATCCCGTGTGATACCTGTGTAGGTGGCTATGTAATTTGAGCCTTGCATAAAAAAGCACTATGTGTGTAGCAAAAGCCTCTGCCAATATACAACAGCCCATGGGTGACAGGTGCAAGCTGTCCCTAACATAACAACGTGGCTTGTCTAGCATGTAATCCCACGCTGACAGGCATTGGATCCCCTTTGAATGTCATTGAAACATACGGCAATTGTAGAAATTGATCATCCTGTCTACATATTGTGGCAGCATTCTTGGTGAGGGTAAGATGCTACTCAAGGTCAGGGTCATACCAGCCTGTGCCATATGCTCAGAGAGCCCCTCTATGTCCCCTATCATGTAGTCCAGGGAGGTACGTCACAGGTCATTCACACTGGCACGGACAATGACTGAGTCATATTTGTACATGCCTTGGAGTGACCTGTATGCTTGTGTTATGTGGTGGATCATAGTGCCCGACGGGCATCTCACCATCACCTTCTCCTTGTTCAGCCTGGTGAGCAGGACCGCAGTGTACCTGACGATAGAGGTACCTATTGCAACTGTAGCAGGTGTGTTGTTAAGCCGTATGGGCTGTGACTGTTTGGCACACAGGCTTTGTGAGCTATGTGTTGCACGTGCTCTGTTCTGGCGTAACGTTTGCTTGTGTGTCTGCTTCGCAGGTGTCTGCTGCTCAGGCAGGATGCTATTCTGAGACTCCAAGAATGTTCCTGTGTGTTTCTGTGTTTGGATTGCTGTCATGGCAGGTCTATGTGAGACTGGTATTGTATTCACTGTAGTATCCCACTCCACCTGACAGGGTATGCCAGTACTGAGTTAAGAGGGCTTAGCCCCCAGTTTGGCTATGTGGTTGCATCTCTCACATGTGTTGTACGTTTATGGGAAGGGGAGAGGGTGGTCTGTGTACACGAGGCAGCTGTAACATTGCCACATGACTCACAGATTCACCAACTGGACCAGAGAGGAGATTGACAAGTGACCTTTGCACATGCTACCACAGTATTGTGAATCCCATAATAATTAACAACACATAGGGCCAATGGGGAACAAGGTACTCAAGGTGAGTATGTGAGGGTGTAGTGCTCTTGATTTGTTAGTGCTGACATATATAAATGCTTTCGTGAGCAAATGCCAGGTAAGTCATATGCAATGTGTTACAGGCAACTTACATGCAAACAGGACAAACAGTGACGTTCTGTCAAGTGAGACATGGACATCAGTACAGTAAGCTATACAGATGTCACTAGGGATCCACAGAGGTGCTGTAAATCTGCATTGCAGGTGGAATCAGTGTTTCAGGGACATATCAAGCAAACATGCATACCAACAAAGCTACAGTCAGCAGGCCTGGATCTAGACTATGCTACAACAAACAAGGTGTACCACTTCCAGTAGGTAACAGTGCATATATGCAGGCACTATAAGCCTCTACCCAGAAAGTCACAGGTCAGACGTGATGTGTCCAGCCCCACCTCCCACAAGTGTACAGACCATGTACCTTTGTAATGCAGAATAACTGGCCTGAAACCCAAGTGCTCATACCTGAACTAATACACATTTCGAATAACAGACACTGAGTCCTCACTCAGCAGTTCCAAACTTTGTAGGATGTATGCTACCTGTCCTGGCACCACAGTATCCTTGACATGTATGGAGACTCTCCCTCCAGTCATAGTTAGTTCTGTGTTTTGGGGCTGTCATGCATGGTACGAGGTGTGATCTTGTAGTGCTAGGGTGCTCTTGTGAGTCTTGAACCTGTTGTGTATTACTGCACAGATATCAACATCCTCAAACATCCACATTGCAGAGTCGAGTGTGGACAGCATGCAACTTGCAGTTGACATGTCCATCATTGAGTATCAATACTTACATTTTCTTATCCCCTGTGCTACCTATGTAGGTGGCCTTCTGTTGACAGCCTCACCACCAGTATGCAAAGATGTGCAGACATTACGCTATAGTAATTACTATGGGTGTACAAAACAATACAATGACATTCATACTGTAACTGCATCAGGCATGCTGGGATATACCCACAATGATATCATTACACTGTACTGTTGACAACATGATACTATTACTACACTTCTATGTAGTCACCCTGTGCATCAGCACCATGTTAACCTGTTCCTGCACTGATGTTACAGAATGCAGGAGGTGGCACAGTTTCATCATATGCACAGGGTGTGTACTTGGTATTCCTGAGTCTGCACTGATACAACCAATTGACATGTCTGTGTGTGTGTGTTGGTGAGGGACAGCAGTACAAGATGGGGCAATGTTGATGCAGTGTGTGCGTGCATGCGGTAGCCCTAGGTGTTATCAATTCGCATGTGTGTATGGATGCACACAGTTCCACCTCATGGCTGCCATATACAGGTGTTTGTGGACAGCCACAGACTGTACCTGCCAAGTCATACAGATCACTGTCTCTGGCCATGGACATGGTACCTGTGCCTGGCAGGGGTGCTACGGACCGTATCAGGTACTAAGCCAGACTGGGTACTGTCATCAGAAGCAGGTGGTTGGTGACTGGAGACAGGTCCCTGTTGGGACTGTCGAGAGCCACATGCACGTGGTCTCCTGTAGCAGTCTGATGACAGCACAGACCCAGCATTGCTGGGACTGCTGCTGGCACTATGGGAGTGGCCACGGGCCTGTTGTCATCCGCGACGTCTGCCAGCTGCTTCTGTTGCTGGCATACGCCCACATTAATGCCTCAACCATCCACCATTGCTCTGGCTCATGGACATGTAGTTGTGGAACAGATCTAATGTGTCCCCCCAACGTCTGTCAATGACCTTGGTGAAATTACGGATGGCAGCCGCAACATCACGCATACTGTCACTCATAGCTGTACGGCATTCTCTCAGCTCCCTCAGACCCTGTCTATTGTACCGTTCCATACGTGACTGTGCCTGCATTACAGCCCGAAACATAGCTGAGGTTAAAAGACCTCTGTGGGCACGTCTGACAGGGGCAGTATGCCCACGGATGCTCCCACAAGAACCCCTGGACATCTGCCTGTGTGGTACCATGTCAGGACCCTGGCCATGGCTGCTGTGTGGGGATGCATGTGCCACCGATACCACATTACCCTGGTCAATGCACACTGTATCCTGTCCATCACCTAGGGACATTGGTGACAAAGGATGTATTGGCAGGATGACTGTGCGCATTGATGGGGACAACAGCTGTGTACTGTCAATTGGCTGACTAACGACGGACCCTGGCACACCTCCCTGTGCCATTACACAGGTATCATCATTATCACTATCCATGGCAGCTGATTCAGGTTCCTTGCTGCACAGCACCAGAGCAGCACCAGAACCTGTGGGAGTAAGACAGGAAACACAGTTTACAATGTGTAGACAATGTCACCAATGATGCACACATGCACACATGCACACATGCACACTCCTCAGTATATGAGATATCAACACACAGACACAAACACACCTGCAATCAAACACATAGCACTACTGCTTCAGCCTATTATTACTATTAGTATCAAGAGTATTGAATATATTGTTATTATACACTCACCAGCATGGATAGGCTGCCTTGCTGTTACACCAGAGGGACCTGCAGAAATGAGACATTTATTGTCAGTGGCCACAACTGTGCCATTGATACTGTGAGTATGATACAGTTCAGTAGTACAACAGTTGGCTTCCACAGGTCTACTGCTGATATTGGGAATATCACTCTTGCACAATAATTACCAAGATAACAGCTACAAACCGAGGACACACCTCACACATGCATAAACTAACAGTGTACAGAACAGTCAACTATACATATGGCATGTTACCTGCACGCTCCGAGTCCTGCTGCTGGGTGGCTCCAGCCTCCATCATTACGCATGTATGCTGCTGCTGTTGTTGCTGTTGGGCTGGAGCCACAACACTTAGGAGTAGTCCCTCCAGTCTGGTGAGGGGGGGGATGTATAGCCACCCCACCACCTGTGGCAAGCTGTTGCCTGTGGATATCCGACGCATGCTGACGGACATTTCTAATTAAATCACTGCAGTGATGGCGTACCTGCTCATATGTCCGGTTATGTGTGCCTATGTCATTTACCCGATGGACCAGGTCTTGCCACAGTGCAGCCCTCTCCTGCTGGTTCTGGCTGGTGCGGGAAAAGAGTATTGTGAAATCCCGCACCAGGCTCTGGTGTGTCTCCTCATCCTCCGCATCAGAGTACACAGGGTTTCACTGGTGAACCATAGCCCTGAAAAGGAAAAGAAAAATATGTCAGCAATATATGTCATCAAAATATGGCACACATAATACTCGACTGTAGTGATATAACTTAACCCCCATATATAGCATCTGTCTGTCTATTGGGGGATACACATGTAAATGACCAGATATCAGTGCTCAGCCAACAACTGTGCAACAGTACCTAGCACACTCCATACGACAGACTAGTATACTCCAGCAGTCAGCACACTGGTTCAGGTCCAATGTACAACCTGACACTGGGGGTTTGTATCAAGGTACTGTATGTGGAACATTATCAACCCATGCACTGCATGCAATGCACGTTACATATTTCACTGGTAATGTACACTACTCTTACTTGCCATAACCCTACCTACACCACAGTCACATACAAGGTAACACAGCACAACATATGGCAATGTAGTATGTTTTGATTGCAATACCTCACACATCTGTCTCTGGCCTCTCACCAAGGACACACACTACCATGACAGACAGACAGTCATGGTGAGCAATCACACCAGTACATAACATGCACCCAGTCACTGGCACACTCATTCCACCTCACATATTTGGTTTGTCATGGGTTTGTGGGTGTGCATTGTGTCTTAGGTAGGTAGTATGCTATTGGCCCTCGGCCTACAGCAGCATACTGTTATGCTACCCTGCCCTTGTGACACATGTGATGTGATCGTACCTGCTCCTGTCCAACAGTTACACAGGGTGACTCATATGGCATATTACCTATCTGCATAACATTCAGCAGGGGTATGTCTGACATCTACTCATGGGGAGCCTTGCTTCTTAATGCTGTGTGGTTTACTCCAGGGTATGTCTTATCTGTGGGTAGGGACCTGTACCTCCACCATGTGCTCCTTACTGTGGTGACAAGGACGAATAGGTAATTTGGGTTGTGGATGTTGTGAGGTGTTACCATGGTTGTTGGACAACTGCCATGGGTGTGACTTCACTATATATATCCAGCAGTGGTAACCTCTATGTAGGTAGTCTGGGTTCGCTCTGTGGTCTTGTCAGTCACTCTGCATAGGTAATATGTTTGAGTGCATTGACACAGTTACTTATGTATGACTGTGTCTTTCTCCATATCTGTAGCTGTCATGGGAGGTACATACCGTGTCGGACATTGTGGGGTGTAGAGGGGTACAGTGACCTACATGTCCATAGCTGACACACCATGTCTGCTGACACATACCATGTACAGGTATTACAGGACTAGTGTGCCACTGTGTACATCAACGGGGAGCCTATTGTACACTTGTTGCCCCTGTTCCCCCCTGACACATGCAGTGGTGGGGAGGCATGCACATATGTGGTGGTTACTGGTGTCCGGGAATGGGGTATGGTACTCCAGTATTCACACTGGTGTTCACTCCATGCCTTTGTCACCAGGCACCTGCTGCAATACATCTGCACACATGTGCCTCACTCAGTATATATATATATATATATATATATATATATATATATATATATATATATATATATATATATATGTGTGTGTGTGTGTGTGTATATATATATATATATATATATATATATATATATATATATATATATATATATATATATATATATATATATATAGATATAGATAGATATAGATATAGATATGGGGAGAGAGAGAGAGAGAGAGAGACAGAGGGAGAGAGAGAGAGTGAGAGGGGGTGGGACAGAGAGAGAGAGATAGTCATATACAGACATATCTGTAGACAGTCAGATTTGTCTGTATATGTATATGTATCTACATATATCTATATATGTATGTGTGTATTACATATATCTGTACGTACATATTCTATCAATCTCGATGTCTGTGCAGTAACTGAAACCTGGTTCAAGGCTCCTGTGAGCACCCCAGCGCTACCAGGCTATACCTCGTATCATGCGTTTTGGCCACAAAACTCGGGCCAAACCATAAAGGGAGGGGGAGTGTCCATATTCATCATGGACACCGACACCTCCAGGTTAGTGGCAACACATGAAGCATCAGAGACCATCCAGGTGCAACTAACTGTAGGCAAAACTGCTATACAACTGGTAGCATGTTACAGACCACCCTCCCAATCTCAGGAACCCCATTCAGCCTTTCTGAAGACATTGGAGGATATGAATGTCTCACCAAACACCATCATATTGGGAGACTTCAACTACCCTAACATAGACTGGGTGCATAATTCTAGGCCAAACACCCTAGCCCAAAGGTTCCTGGAATTCATAAATTCAAATGCAATGGAACAGCTAGTCACCTCTCCCACAAGGGGAGATAATATACTAGACCTGATCATCACAAACATGGGGACAATGTGCTCCACACTGGAAGTATACCCCTCACTAGTGAGATCTGACCACAAACTAATCACCCTGGATATACATATCCCACCTCCACCCCCAACACAAAAGACTACAGTGAAAAACTTCTCAAAATCCGACTTTACACTTCTTAAAACTGAGATGGTATCCTTTAAGCCCACTGGGCCAGTGGAAACGACATCCCACAATGCAGAATCCTGCACAAATGCTTTCTACAGACATCTCCAAGAATGCATGGATCATGCAATCCCAAATAAAACCAAGGCCCTCCCCACCAAGGGCAGGTGTCCTGTCTGGTGGACCCCAGCCATAAACAAATTGTATAACAAAAGAAAGTAGCTACTGCACGACAGAGCAAAATCCCATGCAGAGAAGGCATCTGTGATCAGCACTAGTAGAAAGCTACATTCTCTCATAAAAACATCCAAGGCCAACTTTGAGAGAAAAAATGCTATGGACCCTAAAGATAACCACAAGGCCTTCTTCTGCTATGTTAAAAACCTGGGTGGAAACCCTCAGATATGTTCAGAGTTAGTGCACAATGACATAACATACACTGAACCCACAGATATTGCCAACATTCTGGCAGACAGGTTCAGTGCAAATTTCTCCCCTCCCTCACCCCCAAAAGAGGAAATACTTATCCCAGCTGAATGTAACCTCCCTGTCATCTCAGATGTCCAGGTGAGAACCGCCCTCAGCAAAGCTATAAACACAGCATCACTGGGACCTGATGGTATCCTGGGTTGCGTGCTACGTGAACTCCAAGAGGAGCTAAACCCGCACATAAAACTGCTATTTAACCATAGCCTTACTACAGGATATGTACCTGAACACTGGCGTACAGCAACAGTAGTCCCACTCCACAAAGGAGGCACTTCTACAGACCATGGTAACTACCACCCCATAAGCTTAACCAGCCTGGTCTGCAAAGCTATGGAAAGAATCATTATGGAACTCATAAACAGAGACATTGGAGACTTACAGACACTTGACCCCACCCAGTTCGGCTTTGTAAAGGGCAGATCCTGCCTTTTAAACCTGGTTGACTTTTTCGAAACAGTCACTACAGCCATTGACGAGGGCAAAGCAGTCCATACAGCCTACCTGGACTTGGCTAAAGATTTCGACACAATACCCCACTCCGGCATCATAGACAAGCTCAACAGCTGAAATGTAAATCCATATGTCACAAGATGGGTTGCAAACTGGCTAAAGGATAGAACCCATAAATTCAAAATCGCTGGAGCCATGTCAGACTCAAAGCCAGTCACAAGTGGTGTCCCACAGGGCTCTGTCCCGGGACCCCTCATGTTCCGCATTTATTTCTCAGATGTGGAAGCAAACTTGGGAGGGTTGTGGCTGACAAAGTTCGCAGATGACTTCATACTAGGTGCCATAGTCGATACACCAGCTGACACATACATCCTACAGAAAGGCCTCACTGAAACGGACAACTGGTGCCAGAGTCATGGCCTTAAACTAAATGCTAAATAATGTATAGTCATCCCCTTTGGGAAAAACAAAGTACCCACAAATTATCACATAGACAGTAACCCACCGAGTACAGAAAAAGTAATCAGAGACCTGGGGACTCAAGTCAATAGTGACCTCTCATTTGACACCCACTTTGCCAAAGTGGTTAGAAAGACTTTCTACCTTGCCCACCTTATCATGGAGGGATTCACATCCAGATCAAAGGAGGTCATTGTGCCCCTATACTCCTCCCTTATCAGGCCCATGAATGAGTACTATTCCCCATTTGGTATGTACCTCACCAGGCACTTGCAACAGCTAGGGAGACCCCAAAAGTACCTCACCAAGAGAATCAAGGGTCTCCAACATATGTCATATGCTGCCAGACTAAAGAAACTTCAGCTCTATTCAGTAGCATACCGGCTACTTAGAGGTGATCTGTGCCTGACATACAAGGCCATGTCCAATCAGGAATTGATGGACATGCTCCACCTCATAAAATTCAAATCCATCAGAACCACGAGAGCTAAAGATTTAAACCTCAGCACAAATATGAATAGGACATGCTGGAGGGACAGATTCATAACTCAGAGGCTTCCCATACTCTGGAACAGAATCCCAGTTCATGTTAGGCAGAGCCCCTTACTGACTCTCTGCATGTGAAATCTTGACGAGTGGATGGGAGATCGTAGGTTTACCCCAGGGGTCATCTCTGTGTCACTACTAGACAGAGGCACAGTAAACTAATTCTATTATGTAAGGGGGTCTTCACTGTGTCACTACTAGACAGAGGCACAGTATTCTAAATCTATTCTGTACACTTTTGTACCATTACATTGGGTGGCGAAAGCCACATCACTATGGTTAGGCTTATAAATGCCCCAGGGCAGATAGCCTAGTACTAAACTATGAAACTGTGAAACTATATATGTCTATGTGTTTCTACATCCCTCTCTATCTATGTATACATATATGCATATTATATATATATAAATATATATATATATATATATATATATATATATATATATATATATATATATATATATATATATATATACATACATATACACGATAGATATATATATAATCCTTTTTAGTTCCACATAAGTACACACACTCACATACTGATGAACATCCATTACTGTACAACCAACATTGTACATTGCACTACAACCTACATTGATATGTGCACATAGCTACCTTCACATACATATGTATGTACAGCCTTCAGTGACAGTTGCAGTATGTCCACGGCCCTATGCACATCTTCATATACATAGATACAGACCAATAACACATATGGAGGGTTCACAGTATGTAGACTATTATATTAGTACTTTACATTACCTGTGTTTGTTGCAGCTGTTTGCGTTGGCTTTCAGATAGTTGGCCTGCTGTCAACTTGTTTGTTTTGTTGTTACTTTTTTTTTCTTTCTCTTTCTCTTTCTCTTTGTCTTTCTCTTTATCTTTGTCTTTCTGTTTCTGTTTCTCTTTCTCTTTCTCTCTCTCTCTCTCTCTGTCTCTACCTCCAGACGGTGCAATGAAATTATTGCATATGCGGACTGGGAGTACAGGATGCTTTTGTAGGTATCTGCACATGTCCATGTGATGGCCTCTGTATCAATTGTTAGCCAGCATTTACTAATTGCATGCAGCCAGTTGTGTAGTGATTGCAGTTCTCACTGTGATTTCAGGACAGTGCTATAAAAAGGTTTGTTAGGTAGGTGTAGCCCTTTCAGATTATCAGGGTGGGGACCATGCTGGTTTGCTGTGGACACTGTTCTGTGAGTGTAAGGGTTGGTATGTCTCTCATATTTCAGGCTGTGTTGTAGACACTGCAATGCATGTTGTACTGTAACCTGAATATTCCTTCCTCCAGTTTCCTCTTCTCAGTGTGTATGTAAACTGACACCTACAGCTAGTAATACTGTGTGTGCTTTCCTGTGGGAATTGTGGTGTAACTGGTATATAGCAGTGGCTCTTGCAATCTGTTGCTATGGCTTCAATATTTGCCCTTTACATTCACTCCTTGTATGCCTGCTAGGTGTCTTTCCTGTAATGTGTTGCTATGGCTTTCCTATTTTCCATTTACATTCACAGCTTGTAATGCTTGCTATATCTGTTTGGTCAGCAATTCCCTGTGTGTTTGTTGTGGTAGGGTGGTACTGCATGCAGTGTGGTCTGGCCATGGTGTGGGTTTTGACACTTAGAAGGGTATTTGATCATGCTGCTGAGCAGGCCTCAGATACTCTCAGGTGCATCTTTTATCAGCCTCATGGAATGGTACATATCAGTGGGATACACCCATGAAATATTCTGATATTCTGCAGTTGTGACTGTGGGTTATTTTGAGCACATGTATTACTACTCCATTTGTGACGTGCAAGTGGTACATACTTTCAGTAATTCATAGTTACCATTGCATGTGTTGTAACACCTTTCTGCCTACTGTTAGTACATTTCACAGGGAGTCAGTGGGGCACAGTTGACATTTGTTCTCAAATCAGGGACATCCCTGTAACTCAGTCACAGTTGCTATGTATGGGCTCTTAACTATTCAACTATGGCAGTGTTTATCCTGCTCTGAGTATGTGTGTGGCTTGCCAGGTGCTACTGTGTGTTACCTACTAGCTACCAACTAGCATGGCTGTTTCTCTTCACACAGTACTATTTTACAAATCCACTAGATTTGACAGTAAATATACATGACATGCTTTGTGTACTAGACTTGCTATATTCCCTTTACATTAATTCCTACTTTTTCATGATATATTTCTTTCAGCACAATGTTCTTGTATAGCGGTCATGGTTTAGTGGTAAGTCATACAGACTAATGTTTTCAAGGTCCTGGGTTCGAGACTGACAGAGGAATTTTATTTTGCTGCTGAGCATATTACAGGCCTTGTTATTCAGAGTGACTAAGGCACTTTTAAGCAGTTGTAAGCGGGTTAGCGCTGGTTTGCACGGAGCTCACGCATGCGCACTGTCACTTAGCTTTATGCACACACTCTTAGCTAAGCGCACAGAAGCGCACTCCCGCTTACTACTGCTTAAAAGTGCTTACTCTCGTGCACACCCGCGCTAATTTCTTTTAAAGAAAAGAAAATGGGGAGATAGGAAAGTGGTGAAAAAGGGGGCACAAAGAGGGTAGGACAGTAGGAAAACAAGCTCAGGTTTTGCAGGAGGGATGTAGGAAAGGCCCATAGCTGCCCATTTCTTTATCAGCAACAGCTGTGCATATGTTTGTAATTTGGTGTGAAATTTGAAACCTTCCACCCCTGAGAGAGTGGTGAGGACAACAATATTTGTTGTACAGCCAATTGTAATTGCCAGTTTACATGTCCAGCAGACATGTGTGCGAAATGGGCAGCTATGTATGGGGCGTAATTTTTTTGTGGGTGCAGAGTGCCCTTTTTTTTTTTTTTTTAGGTGAGAGTGGTATGTCAGGCACAGGAAGTAGGTATAGCTGGGGAGGTAGGTAGGGGGGGTTAACAGACAAGACAAACAAGACGCATACAAGGGTGGTGTATGACACATGTGGGGGATACACAACTGACAGGAATGGATGTTTGGATATCTCGAGCCTATGAGCCCACAGATGGCAACAGTGGAACTGAGATCCCCACCCATGGGCATTTGCCACTGTGCCTTCACTGCCCAGGATGGGGCTGTGCTGGGGGCTGTGTAGGGTGGGCAGCAGGCATGCCCATGAGTTGTGCCACCCATGTCTCAAGCTGGCGTAGGGGCCCAAGCACAGCATGCCTGATCTCCCTACGCACCACAGTCCGGACACTACGGAGAGTGAGTGGATTTTCTCCTCCGGCCACGCTTGTAGAGGGGGGATGAGCCCCATCCCCTGCAGCACTTCCACCCGCAGGTGGCACAGGGCCACCGGAGGAGGGTCCGGCCTGGGCACTACTGCCAGGTGCACTTACCAGCTGAGGTGGGAGAAGTGGGTCCGCTGGAACACGCCTTCCCTGTCATCCTATGTTTTGCATTATTTTATGACAGTTTGAGTTAGTAACGTACAATACCATTCACAATTAGTTGTAACAGCATGCATTAGTATTCCCATTAACCAAACACCCATAAATTCAAGCCATTGAACAGCAAGCATAACACATACATAATTTGAACAACAATACACAATCCAACAACATGCAGGGTTGATTGATGGCAACAGGCCATGAAGTTTGGATGTATGAACAGGGCACATGCATCAACGTACATGCAAATATGTATGAACCAACAGGACAAATGTCCAGGGGAGTTAATTGTGAATACACATACCCATTTCATGTGGAATGGATTATTTGTGGTTATAGGGTAGGGTGAAGAAATATTTCATTAACAACTTCAAATACCTATACATATGCTGTACATTTCTACTAGCTGCAGATATATACACACTACAGGTCTGACTGCAGTTTTCTATGTGTAAACTTATGCATGTTGGTGATGGGAATGTTACTGCTACATTAATATATATATTGCATTTTTATTCATACACATTCATATCCGGCTCTGTTCAGCTACAGCATCCTGCTACATTTGCTTTATATGGCTCTAGACAACTGTGGATGTTTGGTATTTCATACAACCATACTATCTGCATATTGCAAACGTACAGCAACATATCCAAATTGTGGGACACACATTCCAGCTTCAGTACTTTATTCCACACATTTCACTGTTTGGTTGTGCCTGTCACATTCATTTCATTCTGTACTAACTGCAGTATACTTTATTCAGGAGTTATTACAACTTTATTGGTGGATTCATACCTCTTTCTCACACTCTCACTTGTTTTATTTTTACAATTCAGGATGGTACTTAATTCTAGGCTTTATTGACATGTTTTACTTGGTTACAGCAATCCTTTCCAACAGTCTCACTTGTGTCATGTTTCAGATTTTAAACGGGGATATATTTCACACATGTGTTTTACTCAGCTTGTGTAGCTGTAATTTACAGCCTGCAGCAGGTTTCGTACTATTACATTACAGGTGGAGCATCTTTATTTCAGACTTGTTTCATTTTTATTTTTGGATTACAGGCTGCATCACACAACTTATGTAATCACACAGTACTAGCAGAATCTCTCTTACACTGTTACTTACACTTTTTATTAATAAGGGACTAGACTGCACTCTTTTGCAAGCTGTCATACTTATATTTTTTAACAGTTACAGGGAGAGAATTACTAACCTGCCTGGTGGTGCAACCGCACAAGCCTATTGGCATAGGCTCGATGATTCATGGAACGGACACCTGCAGCTGTAATATAAATGAAGTAATATTGGAATACACATCTCCACAATATCAGCTAGGTTAATTTCTTACATAAATAATTACATGTAACTTACTCAGTAGTGGGGCGTTGGGCATTTGCCGGGCCTCCTGGATCCAATGATTCAGTTGGTCCTGCTTCCATCTCTTCAGGTCCGCATGGTGGTGATGGACCTGTTCACCAGTCCTTGGTATTCCTGTGGCACTGGTGAGATCATGTGCCAACCGGTCCCATGCCTCAGCCTTGTATGCTCCCCACAGGACCTGGCCCTGCATGAGTTGGGCTTCATGATCATGGACGAGGAGCCAAACCATATATTTGGACTCCTGAACACCTCACCTCTGTGCTCAAAAGCAACTACCCTCTCCTACACCTGCCATCCTGACTGCAAATTGATTCCGCAATCATTTATACTGTGTATTCCCGCCTATGGGGCTGATATATGCCGTTTTTCCCGCACTTATCTGTGATTGGCCATTTTGGAAATGTATCAGCTTCACAAAACCTACTTTGTCATGCTTCTCTTTCCATTCATTCCTATATATATGCTAATACTGCATTTCAAAGAGCAACTGTCATGGCTTAGTGGTTCAGTACTTCGACTATGGCGCATGGTATCCTGAGTTCGAGCCTGGCCATTGCTTTGTTTTTTTTTATGACTGTCTACACAAGCTAGGAGGTGTGTCTGTGTAAAGGCAGTTTTGATACAGCTTGCTCAACGTTGCCCGCCGTTTATCTTGTTGGCGCGGTGCACAGCTCCTCGCAAACGGGTTACGCTGGTTTACGCATCATTTGGCTGTCAGCATGCATATTACGCTCAGCTCAGCTATGGGCACACAGTTTCAGCATGTTACAGCACTGCTCAATCCCAGGCACTCATTTTACACTTGTTAAACCACTGCTCACCTACGGGCAGATATGCTCAGCTTGTTAGAGTGTAGCTCAGCTATAGCCACTTCTGACATTTTTTTTTTTATTATCTCACATTTCTTCAAAATACATGGCCCATTTCATTACATTTTACATAAAATATAATTTTATATATGTACATATATGTCAGGGAATTGTTTCGTGCTTATTTCACTAAAAATAAAAATTGATGTTGTGGGGGGCTCGAACCATGACTGCCTCCTCTTCAGCCGACATCTCTACCGCTATGCTATTGCTTCTTGGCTTACTTTGCATATTTAGATCTTATATGCTTTTCCGCTGACTGCTAACTGTGGCTAAGTGACGGACACGCCCGCGCAAACGAGCGCAATTAAGGGCAAACATCTTTAAAACTTATAAAAACAATATAACATGTTCATTTTTACATTTTATGTTTATAGTCTGTGGGGGCATGTGTTGTGTTGTGTTTGTTGACGTTTATGCAGACTCTCTCGTGGGGGTTTACTTTCGCGACTGTTACTCTTTAGGGGGCGTGTCCATTTGCAGGACTCGCCATGCGTACACACCCCCTACTTTCTTACACGGACCGTGTTAGCCTTGGGTGTGAGTCAGCATGCCCTCATGAATATGCATGGCATGATGACGTCACACCGTTTAACTGCAGCCTCCGTGTGAGACTTGTAACTCTTACACGGAGGATTCGTGAATCCTGCCCATGGGGTTCATCAACAGGCATTACATTCTTAGCAAAAAGAACCCATAAACATGAGGTTAATGCAAATGAAGACAATAATATTAAAATGTTAAAAAAATATTGGGAGGCTCAAATATAATGGCATAGAAGGTAATGGCATATTGTTTATTGGCATTCCATGTCAGTAGAGACTTGTGTCACAGTTGTTCAGTTGAATAGTCAGAAGCCATGTTTACTGCCAATATACTAGTAATGAACATTAATTTGAGTGATCAATAGTATGTGATTTGCTGCTGGCTTTTCTTTAGAAGGAAAATTTGTACGTAAACCAGGTATTTCCTCCCTGTGATGGTGCCACTGTGTAGTTGTTATATATAAGTAGGAGAGATGTGGATATTATGATCTCCTTATTTTTTGGGGGGGTGCAGGGGGGCTTACCAAGGGAGCCCGCAGGATTTTTTGCAGGGGGGTGCAAACCCAGAGCCCCACCCACATAGCTCACCCCGCCCCCTACCAACACAGCCCCGCCCAAGTCCACCCACCCAAGCCCCGCCCACACAGCCATTCCAGTGTCCCATTACTTGGCTATTTCTCCCCATTTACTGTAGACACTATTCAAATGTGTGCATACTGTGTTCTGCTTTAGTTCTACAATGATTACAGGCAGTTGGATTTAAATTTACAACTTTTATTTCAAACATTATAGCCCAAACACAGACATTTACTAAACCTAAACAAAGCAATAGTCTTTCAATGAAAACAGACTTGGCATTAAAGCTTCTCTACTTTTGAAACTCACATTCAATGAAACGGCATTGAAACCCACATTCAAAGAAAATGCATCTGGCCAGTGGCAGGTTATTTACCTTTGAACTGTTTAAGCAATAGGCTCCTTGCGCACCGTTAGGGCCATGCAAAAGTTATTTGCTTTACCTGATTGTATTAATTATAATTTATAATTGAATTATATCCCTTGTATTATACAGCAACACTTGTATATTTCAGTGTTTCATCTACAAATTCAGTGCCTGCTGCCATCAAAGAATAAATTGCCTATGTTAAATTAAAAAAATGGTAAGCTGGTATATTGCAATAGAAAATGGATGACAAGCTGAAAAACAGGTTCATAGTTAGGCATCTCATCCAAAGGAGGACATCCTGAGGACTGCAGCATACAAATGTATATGCTGTAGGAATAGAACCTCAAGCCTTTACATTAAGATGCAAGTATTCTACTTGTGGTGCTACTAACATAGCTTTAAAACTTTATACCACAATAGAGATACCATTTGCTAAACAAAATGGTTGCACATTGTAAATAGACTTGGCATGAGCAGCAGTGAACTTTGCTTCCCTTAAAACTCACAGTTCCTTGAAAATGCACTTGAAAATTCCACCTGCTAACTCTAACTTGGGCATTTCACTTTCTCTCTCTCTCTCTCTTACAAAGATACCACACCCCTCAAGGCTTCACCCTTAGTGCAAGAAATCTTGACAAAGCCTAAAATAAATAGTGACAAATTATAAATATGGCTCTCAGAAAATTGCAAGAGTAACAGGATTTGTGTTAGTATGCATTTTTCTAAATGACATGACATCTAAAACTGAAATGTCTCATTATTTAGCAACTTCAATCCTTTTAAGAGGAATATGGGGCAAAAATCTGGACAGCTGAGGGTATGCTACCTCCCTCATACACACACCAAATAATTCTGGTCAGACTTGAATTAGTTCTGGGAAGGTTGCACTGAACGGCACCGTGCTTGATCTGAAGTGGGTGAAATCCTGGTAGCTAGTGATTGCAGCTCAGCAATGTGGAGCATTAAAGCATTTTTAGCAGAGCATTGTTTCATCACTACCTATTGTGTTTGCACATAAGCTGTAGTCATTTCAAACATTTGCCTTTTTGATTACTACAGAGTACATTTACCCACCAGAGCTATTGTGTTTTGACTTCATTGTGGAGCTAGTTGTTGCAGGGCTTGGCTTTTAAGTAAGGTAGCAATGCTTATTTACCATATACCATTAAAGCCACCCAACTACAAGTGTACTAACACAGACACTGCTATAAGACACTGGTCTCCAATAAAATGTAATGAGCTTCTGAAAATACTGTAATCCTGTCCTTATTACAAATACTGTCATATGCATTTCAATACCCAAGGCTTATACATTATCTAGCTATGTAAATATTCTCTGCATGGCAACGAAAAGGCTTTCAATGCTAGCAATTCTTTAACAATATGCTTACTAAAGCTTACTTGCATCTTACAATCTCCGACAAGATTACCTGATGTTCATTAAACCACGGCTACTTAAACAGAGCAACAGGACACTGTGATAGCATGCAGTTCCTGAATAATAAGAAGCATAAATCAACAGTATAAAAATCTGATAGAAAACCAGAACATTTTGCAAAATCAAGGACAGATGAAAAGCCACGGTCATATTTGTGATCTACCTTGGATGGGGGAATACTCTGCACATACTGCATAACTGCTTCTTGCCTTCCTTGGACACATCCCGAGCCACTACAATGGGGGCTGGGGTGCAATAAGTATGTCATAATTTGAAGGCTCTGACACTCCTACCTCTCAACTTCAGAGCAAGAAATCTGGACAAATACATAGAACTAGAAGTGGGACACAGGCCCAAAAATAAGGCCAATTTTAAATATTGCTCTTATTAACTTAATAGAACAGGTAGATCTTGCATTAGTACAAATTTTCTGAAGGGTATAAAATCTGAAACTCAAATGTCTGCCATTATTTTCTAACTTCAATCTTTAATGACTTGCCACTAATTTGCCAGAAACCACAATTTTATGAAAAACAGACCAAAATGTGATGCAAAAATACCTGTCAAAAAAGGGACACCTTTTTAATATTAACAGTTAACTTGAAGCAGCTAACAAAATAAGAGCATCCACATGCATTTCTGAAATAAAGGTAATCTACAACTGATCATTACAGTTATAATTGTAAACCCTCCACATTTTCTTCCAAAATTGCCATTTTGGAGGAGGCATTATTAGGGGAGAGCAAGAGCAACATTTTGAGACAGAATTGGGGACAATTGAGATGTTTGGATATTCCTAATCTACAAAGTGATTTGCATACCTCTCAACCTCTTAATGCAGGAAATCTGAACAAGGCCAAATATATTGGGGAACATAGAAACACTACTGAAAATTGCTCTTATATAAACTTAGTCTTGCATTAGCATGCATTTTCTGAAGGTTATGACATCTGAAACTCAATGTCTGTCATTTAATGGCTTCATTCCTAAATGATTTGCTAGAAAACCACAAATTTTGAGAAACAAACCAAAATAAGCAGCAAATATCTATTAATTCTGCAAAGATATGGACAACTGAGAGGTATAGTTCAACCGGGGCTGTCTGAGTTTGCTATCCCCCCTCACAAAATCATGGTCAAATGGAGCCTCCCCCCCCTGCAGCCATTCCAATGTCCCATTCCTTGGTTATTTTGCCCCATTTACCATAAACACTAATGTGCATACTGCTTTACTTCTGCGATGATTTAGGATTTCATTTGAAAGTTATTTTGCATTTTACAGCACAAACCCTAATACACATCTGTTAAAGCAATGCAGTCTCAATGAAAATAGACTAACATTAATACTTCTCTGCCCTTGAAACTCACATGCATTGAAACAGCACCGAAACCCACTTTCAGAGAAAATACATTTTGCCAATTGCAAATATTAACCCTGGGCTATCTTCAAAATCATAGGCCCCTCGAACATAACATACACATGCTCTTTGATACACCTTCCTGACTGTATTACATTATATTCCTTGTACAATACAGTTGTTAAAGGGCATTTTAAATTTATTGTTTTGAAAATTTTTCCAATAAACAAAGAAACAAAAAGCATCCACCAATGACAAAATTGCCCAATTCAGAACATTTCCATCATAAAGTCTACTCAAGTCCACCAGTATCAGTAAAAAATACACAATCTCTGTAGTAAAATCCACATTGAAGAAATTTGTAACTAATAGAGGTTGCTGCTAGCAAACACTTTATATGTTATTGTTTAATCTACAAATAAAGTGCCCGTTACCCTTGAAGAATAAATTGCCTTTGTTGCATGCAGTAAAATGAAAAGCTAGTAATACCGCAATAGAGAATGGATAGCAAACTGTTAACAGGTTCATAGTTACTAGGTATCTTTGCCAAAAGGACTGCAGCATCCACCCCTTTACAACACAATACAGCATCAGCAATGCATTTACCTACTGGGAGTAGAACCCACAGCCTTCAGCATCTAAAGCAAGTACACTATCTGTTGTGCTATTAATGTAAGCAGACTAAACATAATCAGCACTAAACTTTTGCTCCCCTGCAGCTCTCAGCTCCTTGTAAAATCTACTCGACACTCAGCTGTATCTCTGAACATTGCAGCACAAGAAATCTGGAAAAAGTCGAAATTATTGGGGCAAAGGCCAAACAACAGGGACACATTTTAAACATTGCTTGTATAATGTTCGAAAATTGCTAGAATAAAATGCTGCATTACCACCATACATTTCACTGCCACGACTTGAACCCAGGGGACCCCATGCAAAAGTCAAAGCAACATACCACTACGCCAAATCAGCTGTTTTGTGAAAGAGGAAGACTGAAACTTTACCATTTAGTGAATTCAGTTCTCACCATAGCACAGCTGTCAACCTCTTAGCACAAAAGACCTGAACAAAGCCAATAATGGGTGACTACAACCACCAAACATTCAGTGAATTCAGTTCTCACCATAGCTCTCAACCTCTTAGCAAATAACACCCGGACAAAGCCAGTAATGAGAGAATATAGCCCCAAACATTTTCAGTGAAATCAGTTCTTACCATAGCTCTCAACATTAGCAAAAACCTGGATGAAGCCAATAAATACCTGGATGAAGCCAATAAATACCTGAACAAAGTCAATACTGGGTGAATACAGCCCCAAACATATTCAGTGAATTCAATTCTTACCATAACTCTCAACCCTAGCACAAAACCTGGATGAAGCCAATAATGGGGAATACAGTCCCAAACACAGGGATACATTTCAAATATCCATCTTGTACACTTACAAAATTGCTAGAATAAAAGCTTGCTTTTGTTACCATACACTTTCTGAAGAAAAGAAGTCCAATATTGAAATGTGTCCATTTACATTTATTAACCAGGAAAGTCTGACTTTGAAAACAAAAAAGCAATTTTTTTTAGCAGAGGCCCAGGGAGAAACACTCCAGACAGCCAAGAATATAACCAAATAATAACACTTAGCTGTCAGGCAACAAGGACACAAATGCAGAAACCACAGATTTTATGAGGAACAGAAAAGGTATGAGGGAAAATCCTGAAATATTTTTACAAATGGTGGTGGGTAGGGAATTCAGGCTCTTGCCACTTGGGCCCAAGGTACAGAGTTCAAGCCTTATTCTCTACCTACCACCATGTACACCTGGGGCATTTTACACACACACACACACACACACACTCTCTCTCTCATGAGTCAAATACTTGGCATGGAGCCAGACAGCCTAGCTCTTTGTCATCAAGGGAAAATGGATAGTTAGACTAAGTATTTATGTAACATGTTTTACTTATTCTGCTTTAATGTGCTTGTATGCATTGCTGCAGTGGAAGGATGGTTGCTGAGTTACTGTCCTAGATTCAGTATCTTTGCAGTTAGGGTGGGTAACATTATGCGTTCATGCCTGATTACTGTCCTAGATTCAGTATCTTTGCAGTTAGGGTGGGTTACAGTATGCGTTCATACCTGATTACTGTCCTAGATTCAGTATCTTTGCAGTTAGGGTGGGTTACATTATGCGTTCATGCCTGATTACTGTCCTAGATTCAGTATCTTTGCAGTTAGGGTGGGTTACATTATGCGTTCATGCCTCATTACTCTATTGTGTAGGGAGAGTTAGGACTGCTATCTTAGGTTATGATGTGTAAAACATGACACATGCTGAGTATTTTTGGTAGCACATTCCCTTCTGTAGCATAACTGTGCCCTAAGGCATAGAGAATCTAAGTCAGATTGCTGCAGGAGATGAAGTACCCTACATGGGGATGTATCACAGCCTGCCCAACATGCAACTCATTGTAGTTTGTCAGGTGGCAGCAAACAATAATGTTAGTGGGATCATTATTTCAGTATTACTGAGCAGATCTAAACTGTGGAAACATATTCAGATTGGAGGCAAAAGAAATTTGTCAATAATAAGCCAATCATTTGTTCATTTACTTTCAGTAAGCAACACAATGTGAAACAGAATTCTATTATTTATAAGAAAAGAAATTACAAAGCTCATAAACACAGACACATATTTACTTACCTTCCACTCAAACTTCCAATGTTTGAATAAGAAAGAGATAGAAAAAATGGATAAAAGGAAATAGATTATCTTCAAGGAACTCATTGTAGCTCTAGTCAAAGAACGCCGAAATGGCTCTTCTGTTATTGATTTTTATCCTGTAAGTACAAATAACAAAGAATAAATTGAATAACATTATTAATGAGTCAAGAAAATATAAATACCTCACAATGGTTAGCTGCACAAAACCAAACAGTCAACAGGTAAAAAACAAGAAAAGTGCAGTTCCACGGCTGATAAAAGACGAAATTCCAGATCCAGTGTAGTCAAAAAGTTTAATGAAAAAGATGAGCACTTTCACAATTCAAACAATTGCTTCGTCAGATCATAAAAAGAGCAAAAAAACACAGGTTTAAATACTCCATCAATTAACAATAATTAGTCATGTGATATGTAAAACAGTAGTGAATGTGCTCAGGAAGAGAGCTATTTAAAAAGACAAGCATAGTAAAAAACATCCTTCATAAAGAACACATGTATAAACAAGATACATAAAAACTGTTAAAAATTCTACAACACTTTAAATGACCTGAAAATCTAGATATATTTAGACATATTTTTTGGATATATTTTTTATATATATTATGTCAACTAATGTAGTATAAATATTATATAAAATTACTTTCTCAAACCCCTGTTCTTTAATTCTCGTTTCAGGGGAACTACATCATTTTGGCTGGAGCCTTTATGCGCTCTGAGTCTAAGAATCCATCTAGTTTCAATGCGTTCAGTGTTATTAACAATATCACCTATTCTCATATCAGTCCTGATAACTTCCAATACCTGAAAGGAAAATTTATGCTGATCCCCTTCCTGTGCTACATGTTTTGCAATTACACTGTTCTCTAATCTTTTACTAATACAATATAAATGGTCTCTTATCCGTTCATGGAGATGTCTGTTGGTTTTGCCAACATAAAATTTTCTACATGTCATACACTTAGCTAAATATACTAGATTTTTGGTGTTACAATCTGCTTTAGCAGTAAGCATGAATTTATGCCCAGAGTCAGGATGTATAAAGTTCGGATCTTCATTTATACTGGTACAAAAATTACAAACACCACATCTCATAGTGCTAAGTCAGTATATGATTCATATCTTGCCCTTCATATTTAGGGTAACATAACTGTCTTCTTAAAGATTTTTTATTCCTGTAAACAAAAGAGGGCTTAGTTCCAAGAATCCCAGCCGTATTTTCATTAGTTTGCAAAATGCCAATGTTTACTAACTATATTCTTAAAAACATTTACTTCACTACTGTATGTTAAATTAAAACAAAATTTTCTGTCTCTAAATCTGATGTTTGAAACATTTCTTCTCTGGGGTGACGAAAAATAAGGTTTATCAAGATTCTTCCTCTCCTTCCTAATTACTTCACTCGTAATCTCAGTACTATCATAACCCCTACGTTCAAAATCTTTAATGAGTTTAACAAAGCTCTCTTCAAAATCTATATCATTAACTGTAAATCTTGAGGCACGTAACATTTGTCCCTTCATAACATTGGGGAATATATGTCCTGGATGCATACTATCTCTATGCAGGTAAGAAGGTACATAACATTCTTTCCTATAAACATTTGTGGAATTACTGCCATCTTCTTTATCCTGCTGTATTTGTACATCCAAATAATGTGAAAACTCAGAAGAGCATTCAAAAGTAAACTTCAGGAAACTGACTCTTGTGTTCACATAATCAAAGAACGGTAGACGTTCTGTCTCAGTTCCTTTCCATAAAAGGAAAAGATCGCCTACAAAATGATGAAAGAATGCAATATTCTTCCCTATTAGGCATTTAATATATTGAGATTCCCATTCTGCCATTACAATGTTGGCGTAACTATTGGCACAAGGAGTGCCCATAGCTATGCCAGCCAATTGCAAATAATAATGGTGCTCAAAAATAAACACATTGTGTTCTAGATTCATTTCCAGTAAAAAAACATATAAGGTCAAGGTGTTGTACATTGTATTCACTATTTCCTAAAACAAATGCTTTCATAATTTCTATCCCTACTGCATTGGGAATCATGGTGAATAGAGATACACCATCCATGATAACAAAAAAATCAAAATCACAAAACTCTGTAGAATTCAAATACATATAAAACTTTTCAAGAAATTGTTTACTGTCTTTTAATACTAAGTCATATTTGTCCAGTATAGGTCTCAATTGTTTTTCAATATAGATGGAAAAAGATTCTGTTAACCAGCCAGTGTCCGAAACAATAGGTCTAAATTTAGGGGTTTGTGGGTCCTAATGTACTTTAGGTAACCCATATAAATATGACTCAGAAGGAAATCTTGCCTTCTATTCAGAGTGCTCCAACACAGTCGGTGTATAGTATGCCACTTGCGGATGAGGTCCTTGCTATTCTGGTACAGCAACCTGTAGATAGAACTCGAGAATTGGAGCCTGTTATTAGAAGTAAAGCTGGCTCTGTGGTAAATGAAAAAGTCTTTTCCAGTCTACTTCTCCCTTTCAAGAGGCACAGGGCGAAGTCGGTCGAGAGTACTTCAAAGGGAAATGGGGTAAAAAAGAAGCAACATTTCCAAGATAGCAATTATACTCTGAAAAGGATGTGGAACATGAACAATGCAACTTAGTATGGAACATTTTGGATCGAATACTTACGGACCTTGAATATAAGGTACTGAACAGAGGTTTGTCATTCATTCCTGCCCAAATGGCTGATTTACCTGAAACTTTATTAGACTTTAGACCGTTTATACTTAATTTGTCTTTGAAAGTTATTTTTAAAGATCAAGAATTTAGCGCTGCTACTTGTCTTTTTAAAAAGCTTAGTGCTTTTATACCTGCAACCAATCCTGCTTTTGACATTTTTCTCAAATTGTGTGAAGATGTCTATAACTATTTATTGGTAACAGAAAATGTAATAAGTTTGTGAATCTATCTATTGATGAAAAATTGTCTCTCAGTAATTTACACAATGATAATACTATAGTTATTCACCCAGCCGATAAAGGGGGGTGAATACTTATTATGAATAGGGCCTATTATTTTGATACTATCAGGGATATGTTGAGTGATTCTAACACCTATAATAAAACTGATGTGGTTGCAATAGAAGCAATGAAATCAAGAGTGCAGAGAACATTTATGGAAACACTGCAGATGGGTATCATTTTCAAGGAAATGTTTCAGTATTTTATTATTGAACAACCACTGGTTCCATATTTACATGGGTTACCTAAAGTACATAAGGACCCACAAACCCCTAAATTTAAACCTATTGTTTTGGGCACTGGCTGGTTAACAGAATCTTTTTCCATCTGTATTGAAAAACAATTGAGACCTATACTGGACAAATATGACTTAGTATTAAAAGACAGTAAACAATTTCTTGAACAACTTTATATGTATTTGAATTCTACAGAGTTTTGTGATTTTGATTTTTTTTGTTACCATGGATGTTGTATCTCTTATGATTCCCAATTCAGATGGGATAGAAATGATGAAAGCATTTGTTTTAAGAAATAGTGAATACAATGTACAACACCTTGACCTTATATGTTTTTTACTGGAAATGAATCTAGAACACAATGTGTTTATTTTTGAGCACCATTATTATTTGCAATTGGCTGGCGTAGCTATGGGCACTCCTTGTGTCAATAGCTATGCCAACCTTGTAATGGCAGAATGGGAATCTCAATATATTAAATGCCTAATAGGGAAGAATATAGCATTCTTTCATCATTTTGTAGTCAATCTTTTCCTTTTATGGAAAGGAACTGAGGCAGAACTTTTACAGTTCTTTGATTATGTGAACACAAGAGTCAGTTTCCTGAAGTTTACTTTTGAATACTCTTCTGAGTTTTCACATTATTTGGATGTACAAATACAGCGGGATAAAGAAGATGGCAGTATTTCCACAAATGTTTATAGGAAAGAATGTTGTGTACCTTCTTACCTGCGTAGAGATAGTATGCATCTGGGACATATATTCCCCAATGTTATGAAAGGACAGATGTTAAATGCCTCAAGACTAACAGTTAATAATATAGATTTTGAAGAGAGCTTGGTTAATCTCATTAAAGATTTTGAACATAGGGGTTATTATAGTACTGAGATTCATAAAATGAGTGAAGTAATTAGGAAGGTGAGGAAGAATCTTGGTAAACCTTATTTTTCTTCACCCCAGAGAAGAAATGTTTCAAACCACAGATTTAAAGACAGAAACATTTGTTTTAATTTAACATACAGTAGTGAAGTCAATGTTTTTAAGAATATAGTTAGTAAATACTGACATGTTTTGCAAACTGATGAAAATATAGCTGGGATTCTTGGAACTAAGACCTCTTTTGTTTACAGGAATAAAAAATCTTTAAGAAGACAGTTATGTTGCCCTAAATATGAAGGGCAAGATATGAACCATATACTGACAGGCCCTATGAGATGTGGTGCTTGTAATTTTTGTACCAGTATAAATGAAGATCCAAGATTTAAACATCTTGACTCTGGGCATAAGTTCATGCTTAATGTTAAAGCAGATTGTAACACCAAAAATCTAGTATAGTTAGATAAGTGTATGACATGTAGAAAATTTTATGTTGGCAAGATGAACAGACACCTCCATGAACAGATAAGAGACCATTTATATTGTATTAGTAAAAGATTAGAGTACAGTGCACTTGCTAAGCATGTAGCACAGGATGGGGATCAGCATAAATTTGCTTTTCAGGTATTGGAGGTTACCAGGACTGATATGAGATTAGGTGATATTATTAATAACACTGAATGCATTGAAACTAGATGGATTCTTAGACTCAGAGTGCATAAAGGCTCCGGTCTAAATGATGTAGTTCACCTGAAATGAGAATTAAAGAACAGGGGTTTGAGAAAGTAATTATATACTACATTAGTTAACTTAATATATATAAAAAATATATATAAAAAATATGTCTAAATATATCTAGATTTTCAGGTCATTTAGAGTGTTGCAGAATTTTTAACAATTTTTATGTATCTTGTTTATACATGTGTTTTTTTATGAAGGATGTTTTTTACTGTGGTTGTCTTTTTAAGTAGCTCTCTTTCTGAGCACATTCATTACTGTTTTACATATCAAATGACTAATTATTGTTAATTGATGGAGTATTTAAACCTGTGTTTTTTTTGGTCTTTTTGTGATCTGAAGAAGCAATTGTTTGAATTGTGAAAGCGCTCATCTTTTTCATTAAACTTTTGGACTACATTGGATCTGGAATTTCGTCTTTTATCAGCCGTGGAACTACACTTTTCTTGTTTTTTACCTGTAAACATTATTAATGAATTTACTTATTAGTCATTTTAGGACAGACACATTTCATCGAATGTGACTCTAAAGTTTAGACTTTCAGGAGTCAAGATAATTAGTGTTCTATGAGAAAAAGAAATTGATTTTGATAAATTAGTTAATTAGTTCACTCAAGATTTGTTAAGTAAGAGATCACCACTGTCTGTGTAGGAGGTCTGGTGAGAAAATTGAGACAATCAAGTTACTCTACACAGAGATCAGAGTGCACATGTATTTACATGATGGTGTCTATCAAGTTTACTGTCAAAATCTTAAAGTTCACAATCTTGAAAAATCATAATCCCAATACCAAACCATACAAAGACCAAAATGTTGAAACCACAATGTCTAAAATCTTGACTATTGAGTCCCCCTACCAGTGTGTACCCAAAAATGAACATTAATATGGTTATTGCAGGTGTGTGAAACTAGGAATGAGTGCTAACATGAGGCCTGCTAGAGTGTGTACCCAGGATTAAGTGCTAACATAGGGACTACAGGGGGACAAGTCTAGGAGTTTGATATTGTGGTCTTTATTGTTTTGGTCTTTCAGTATTTTGGTCAGAATTATTATTATTATTATTTTCAGAATTGTGAGCTTCAAGATTGTGATGCAAGCCATCTATCACATGTCTCACAGAATAAAAGCCAATATCAGTTGAATTATAATCAGTAGTTAAAGACATATTTGTGTATCACATTTCATATTGTAAACACATATAAGATAGCATAATGGAATGAACTACATGTAAATATGATAACACAGCACTACGGTAAACCAAATCTTGATGTGGATGGAAAGTAGCATACTCAGAAGTAAAGTAACTTCCTGCTGCATGATGCTGTTCTAGGAACACTAATAATAATGTATAATTGCCATAAACGTCGGAGGTTCAGATATAAGACATACAAGCAGAAACATTAATACATTGTGACATATCAAAGTGACACTCAAAAAAAGAAGTATAGGATGCATACTTATAGTGATGAAACAGAAGTGAAGGAGGCAATGCTTGAAAACAAGTGTAGAAAGCATAGACATGAATAACATCAGGGACTGAGAGAGATATCTGGGCCTCAATTTAGAGAAGGGAAGGGTACAGACAGAAAAGTATGATGGGGATCATGGATCAAAACTATCCAATTAGTAGACAAGGTTTAAATGAAAACATAGGAAACAAAAGAGTATAGTCCAGGCATCATTGTAGGTCTCTAGAAATTCTCTGCATGCAAGCACCTGAAGGATTTCCACTATGTGTTCTTTTTTGTGGAGATATTTTCAATAGCATTAGAAAGTCTGTGCTGATCTTGTACTTGAAATTAGATCATTCCATATTTGATTATGTGAAGAAGATTATGTATGTATATATATATATATATATATATATATATATATATATGTGTGTGTGTGTGTGTGTTTGTGTGTGTGTGTGTTTACATATATATATATATATATATATATATATATACGCACACACACAAACACACACACACACACACACACATATATATATATATATATATATATATATATATATATATATATATATATATATATATTTATATAAAATAACCAACAACTTGCGAGACTAAGAAGATAAGCTATAATAAAGTAACTTAAAACACCCTGACCATGAGAAATGAACCTTGAACTATAAAACAAAAAAAATAAAACACGTAGTATGAACTAGTGTTTTAGCGCTTTCATCTTTTATTGATGGATAAGAATTCTTCAGAAACAAATTCATAAATGCAGTGTAATCAGTTGTACACACTTGATATTCTGTAATTCAAAAAAATACTAACCTGTCATAAAGAGATAGAATGTCAAAGGGCCAATCATAAGAGTCAGCAATAAAATAACCCAACCCATAAAAAATACTGTGATTACCAAGAGATGTCAGCATTAAAAGGTAAATTATCATTGTGACTTGATTAACTAATCAAATCAAATTAAATTAAATTAAATAAATAAATAAAGGACAATAATAATCCAAGATATTCAGAAATAACAGCATAGGGGAATCACTGAAAGAAAAGTAAGCACTAGGGCTGAAATCCAATATTTAAACTGCCAAAGCAACCCAGGAAATCTCTAGAAGTCCACAACTCAGTGTGTCATTCATCTAGCAAAACCCCTGTTCCTCTAAAGTAGTCTTGCAACCAAACAAAACAAAAGCACTCTGTTTTTAACATAGCCAACGCAGTGCACATTTAATATTAATATGTTCATTGAGACCAGGGGCTGAGTCAGCTCCCAGCAGGAGCTACCATTTAAGTTCCTTTATTTCCAGCAGCGCGTTGAGAAATAAATCCAGCTTTTGCCAATACCAAGAACTGAAACCCAGAGAAATTCATGCATTTGCTGCTGTGGTTTCCTAGTGCATTAGTGCTATCCTTTTTGCGGATAGCTGCCAGGTGTTGCTTAGATCTGTCAGAAAGTTTTCTGCTAGTTTTACCAATGTAGAACCGATTACATCTTTTGCATATAGCTGCAAATACCACCCACTCCATGTGGCAGTACATATGCTGCGTAAAAATAACTTTTTAGTTGCAATGTGGGAAGGTATAAGAGCTGCAGCTTAAAATGCATTGGCAAACTACACAGTGACCACAAGTAAACATGCCTGGGGGTCCTTGTGTTAGATCCTGGTTTCCTATTAGGAAAGGCAAGTCCCTGTTTTCAAAACTTGCTCTTAACGGAGAGGATTTTTTGTAGGAGAAGGTAGGTTGTTCACCTAAAATAGATTTTAGATCATCCTGGCTGGAAAAAAATGTTCCAATTCTTAATGATGATTTCCCGCATCGCCTGCATGTCCCTACTGATTGGTAATGGAAAACTGCAGAGGTTATCAGTGAGGTTAGTACTTCTGCTACAGCTGTTGTAGCCAAATATCAGTATAGGCATGTGGTTGATGTGTCTCTCTTGTATTACCCTGTCCAGCTCTTGTTCTATAATGTGGTCAGGATAGTTTCTTGCTTAGAACATACTTTTGACGAAATTGGCTTCAGAAACAAAATCCTCATCTGCACTGATGATGCAGGAAAGGCGGATGAACTGTCCTCGTACCACATTCTTTTTGGAGAAATGTGGGTGCTGACTATTGCCAGATTATTGTATTATTACTATTATTATTATTATTATTATTATTATTATTATTATTATTATTATTGTATTGTCATGAACCCTATCATGGGTAAACTATTTGGCATCCTGAAAGTGCACAAGAATGAAAGTGATCCACCCTTCAGGCTGGTGATATCAAATAAACACACTAAAACTGAAAAAACTTGGAATATTTGGATACTGCGCTTAACCCTTGGTACAAGCCACCAACTTTTATCTGAAGGACTCGTGAGATTTCTTAGATCAATTGTACAGGGCTCAAATAGATACATCTAAATGCTCTGTAGTTACATTGGATATAGTAACCCTTACACAAACATCCCACACAAAGAAGGATTGGAAGCTCTAAAATTGTATCTCTCCAAATATGCAGGGTTCTCTTCTAACAGAACTAACACTATTTGTGACCTAGCAGAGGTAGTTATCAACAACAACTTTTTTCATTTCAATCAAAAACGATACCAACAAGTATGGGGAGTAGCTATGGGGTCGAAAATGGCCCCAGCGCTAGCCAACTTGATCCTTAGTACCTGGGAGTTAGAAACATTCATCCACCTACCTGGCTACCAGTCTGTATGGATGTATAGATGTTATATTGATGATATTTTTTTCATCTGGGAAGGCACAGACATGGAACTGACAGACTTCATCAAGGAGATAACTAATAGCACAGGATACTTGGATTTTACCATCTCTGGACGAGGTGCAGCTATCCATTTCCTGGACACCACCATAAAGATCAACAAGTCTAACAATAGTTTGGAATCCAACATCCACCGTAAAAACACTTATTGCAACAATTTTCTGGACTACAATAGTCAGCACCCACATTTCTCCAAAAAGAATGTGGTACGAGGACAGTTCATCCGCCTTTCCTGCATCGTCAGTGCAGATGAGGATTTTGTTTCTGAAGCCAATTTCGTCAAAAGTATGTTCTAAGCAAGAAACTATCCTGACCACATTATAGAACAAGAGCTGGACAGGGTAATACAAGAGAGACACATCAAGCACAAGCTTATACTGATATTTGGCTACAACAGCTGTAGCAGAAGTACTAACCTCACTGATAAACTCTGCAGTTTTCCATTACCAATCAGTAGGGACATGCAGGCAATGCGGGAAATCATCATTAAGAATTGGAACATTTTTCCCAGCCAGGATGATCTAAAATCTATTTTAGGTGAACAACCTACCTTCTCCTACAAAAAATCCTCTCCGTTAAGAGCAAGTTTAGAAAACAGGCACTTGCCTTGTCTAATAGGAAACCAGGATCTAACACAAGGACCCCCAGGCATGTTTACTTGTGGCCACTGTGTAGTCTGCCAACACATTTTAAGCTGAAGCTCTTACACCTTCCCACATTGCAACTACAAAGTTATTTTTACGCAGCATATGTACTGCCACATGGAGTGGGTGGTATTTGCAGCTATATGCAAAAGATGTAACCGGTTCTACATTAGGAAAACTAGCAGAAAACTTTCTGACAGATCTAAGGAACACCTGGCAGCTATCCGCAAAAAAGGATAGCACTAATACACTAGGAAACCACAGCAGCAAATGCATGGATTTTTCTGGGTTTCAGTTCTTGGTATTGGAAAAGCTGGATTTATTTTTTGGTGACTGCAACGCACTGCTGGAAATAAAGGAACTTAAATGGTAGCTCCTGCTGGGAGCTGACTCAGCCCCTGGTCTCAATGAACATATTAATATTAAATGTGCACTGCACTGGCTATGTTAAAAACAGAGTGGTTTTGTTTTGTTTGGTTGCAAGACTACTCTAGTGGAACAGGGGTTTTGCTAAATGAATGACACACTGAACTGTGGACTTCTAGAGAGTTCCTGGGTTGCTTTGGCAGTTTAAATATTGGATTTCAGCCCTAGTGCTTACTTTGGTTTCAGTGATTCCCCTATACTTATATTTCTGAATATCTTAAATTATTATTGTCCATTATTTATTTATTTAATTTAATTTAATTTGATTGGTTAATCAAGTCACGATGATAATGTACCTTTTAATGCTGACATCTCTTGGTAATCACAGCATTTTTTATGGGTTGGGTTATTTTATTGCTGACTCTTATGACTGCCCCTTTGACATTCTATCTCTTTATGACAGGTTAATATTTTTTTTTCAATAATAATTTTTATTATTTTCTTATATGCCATGCAAAATTAAAACAAAACAAAAAAAAATTAAAAAGAAACTACCAACTAAAGTAATTAACAAAAACACAAAACATATATACAATATTTACATAAATGCTTCCAAGTAACACATTGAATTATACACCAAAAATATACAAATGGTTAAGCTCAATTCAGGTAATAAACAGTTAGTGTTACAGAGTTTTTTAAAGGTGTAAAAATAATTCTTGTTAAATTCAAATATGAGATGTTACGCTAATATAATATTAAATACTTGTTCCCATATTTTTGGATTGTTAATATTTTTATTATGTTGGTTCAAAAGTAATGTGTGAGCTAGTATATGCCTTATTGCTAGTACTCTAAAATTATTCCATGATGTTTTGGATGGGTCTAACCAATTAGTAGCTATGTATAACTTCATTAATAAGAAGATATTGATTAATACAATACATTGAGATTTAGAAAGTTCTTCTGGGGGAATATGTAAAATCATAAATTCCCATGACAATGTTGTACTTTGGTAACCCATCTTCTGAAGTTGTATCTTTAGTGAGTTCCAAAGTCTGTATATGCATTTGCAACTCCAGAACATATGAAGAAGATCAGCAGATTGATCCTTGCAGTATGGACAAACTGGTGAATTTTTGGAATTAAATTTATGCAGGCTAAGGCGTGTATAATACGCATTATTCCATATCATCAACTGGGTATACATTAGTTTTTGAAGAGAAATAGATTTTGTAGTCAAATCAATTACTTTTATCATATGACTGTCTTCTATCTCTGGCATTTTCTCTTTCCAATATTTTGAAACAAGAATTTTATCTTGGAATTTAAACTCCTTTATTAGATTATTTGCTGCTGTTATAAATTGAATATCTTGTTGGAGAGCTTGCCACAAATTTGAACATTTAATTATATTCTCTTCTCGGGGTTTAAAATTTTTAAAGTAACTTATAGAAAGTTCCCTAATTTGTTTTACAATAATGAGATAATTTTTGGGTAAATTTAATTCTTGTCTTATCTGATTAGCTGAGAATTTGAGAAGTGTATAAATATCTATTAAAGTTAGATTGATTATTAATGGGAATTCTTTAAGATCAATTAGTTTTTTATTTAGTCTCAGGTTAGAGTTTCTATGAAAGGGTTGATAAGCCATCATATATTGAGCAAGATCTAATGATTGAAATAAGGTTAGTAAAGATGTTACATATAATTTAATGTGATCCATTATCCCATACAGTTTCAAAGTTTCTTTAGGTAAAAAGGGTATGGCTTTAGAATTAATATTTAAATGTAAAATATATTTATAGTTTAGAACTACCCAGGCAGGTATCCGTTTAGTGCTAGTTATGTTATAATTAGCAATTCTAAGAAGCCTGTTTGAGTTTACTATAAGATAGTAAGTTTCAAAATTTGGTAACTCTAATCCACCTCTGTGTTTTGGGGTCATTAATTTTTCATATGAAATCCTTGTTTTCTTTGGCTGCCAGATAAATTTAGCTAATTCTTTGTGAATTTGTTTAAAAAATGCTTTGGAAATTACTACCTGAGCAGATCTAAAAATATATAATAATCGTGGTAGTACATTCATTTTGATAATTGATACTTTTGATAATACTTGTAGTCGTAAATTCTTCCATCTCCCCAAATCAGATACTATTTGATTCCAAACTGTTTTAATATTAGTAACATAAAAAGCCTTATCATCCATAGCTAAGCCAATACCCAAGTATTTAATGTTATCTTTACACATCTTTTGTCCCACCAGAGGCAACAGTGAAAAGGGTTTAGGAGTTCTCAATGGGAAAATGCTAGTTTTTTTTTAGATTAATTTTATAGCTGGAAACTTCTGAAAAGTTCTCTATTGCTTTTAGTATTTTTTTAGTGTCTGAGACTGGAGTTGTACAATAAATATTCAGATCATCTGCAAACGCTGCCATTGATATTTTTGTTCCGTAAACTAATGGGGCATTGTGGTATATATTCTGTTTAATGTATAGGAATAAGGTTCAACATATATATTAAATAATAAAGGAGACAGAGGACAACCCTGACGTGTTCCATTTCTGATTGGTATTCTTTTAGAAGAATTGCTGTTTATATAGAGTGTGGTATATGGATTACTATATAGACTTTTTAACACTTCAACAGGTTAGTATTTTTTTGAATTACAGAATATCAAGTGTGCACAACTGATTATACTACATTTATGTATTTGTTTCTGAAGAAGTCTTATCCTTCAATAAAAGATGAAAGCGCTAAAACACTAGTTCATCCTACGTGTTTTATTTTATTGTTTTATAGTTCAAGTTTCTCATGATCAGGGTGTTTTAAGTTATTTTATATATATATATATATATCTATGGGTCCATTTTGTAATGTTGAGATTTCACAATCTCAAAGCTCTGAATACCGACACTCAGAACTTTGAAATTGCGGACTCTCGGAAACTGTTAATAGAGATTGCTGTAGAGTGCGGATTGGGAACTTTGCCAACTGTAGTGCGATCTTGGAGTTTGTATATTTGGTGTGGGGAGTGCAGGGGGGCTTGTTCCCTTGCAAAAATGTGATTCATGATGTTTTGCTGTTTTATTTTCTTTTTTTTTTGTGTTTCGAGATTCCACAATCTCGAAGTTCTGAGTATCGGTATTCAGAGCTTCGAGATTGTGAAATCTCGATATTACGAAGTGGACCGATATATATATATATATATATATATATATATATATATATATATATATATATATATATATATATATATATACATATGTATATGTACAATAAGCAGGTTATTGGCAGAACTATAGTGCAAGGTAGGTTTCTGGTAGTTAGATTAGCAAGTAATAGCAGTTTTATATACAATAAGTTGGAAAATGTTTATTCTGTGAAGTATTTTCTGTTAGTGAATAGTCAGTAATTTGTTAAAATGATGAGTCCTGCATGGGGTATTAGCATGGGAATTGTTCTGTGTTGTTGTAGAAGACATTAAAATGGACCAGTGTAGAGTTTGGAATTTCTGTGATTACTGCTCAAAACATAACTCCACATAACAAGAGTGATAGCAATTATCTTCCTTGTAAAATCTGTTTTAAAGCCTTTTAATCTACAGAGTTAGCCCTGAAGCTAGTTTGTCTTGGTGATAGTATTATGGCATGTATTCATACAAAGGAAGACATTTTGTCAATGTAAGTATTATTATTATTTCCAAACCACTTTAAACTTTAAAAAAACGATAAAGAAACAAACACAGCCGGACTTGCAGAAACACCAGTTTTTAATACTTATTAAGGGTGGATTGTAAACACTGGCAACTCTGAACCCAGAATCATGTGGTGGCTGATTACCCAATAACATTTTCAAATTTAATTTTCTGACAAATAATTTCAAATCACAAATGGTTTTGGCCAAGTTCAACTTACATGATGGCACAAAAGTTAAACCCTTAGATAGGGTATCCGCCATATGTTCTGAAACCTGAAAAGAGGAATAGTTGTATATCGTAAAATCCCCTTTACGATTTTTTACCAATATAGGGACAACATCCTCATTTGACTCATAAATCATCTCCTGTTGTTCCGATTCTTCCTCCTGTTCCATTGCTTCTTCTGGTTCCTCTTCCGAAAACCATGGTTGCTGTTATCTGAATTACCATTGTTACTTAAAGCCCCAATTTCTACATTGTTCCGTTCCTTGATCCTTTCACTTCACCTCACTTGATCATTGACCAGTTCATCATTGGGGATTTGTTGCTGATGAAAGCCAGAAGATTGCTCTACATTACTGGACATCATTGTATTATGTCTATTGTTACTCTCCTGGTTGTTATATCTGGTCTGATCTGACAGAACACTTGATCTTGTTTGCGATGATGGAGGTGGGGGGTAAGCTATACCTTCATTATATTGCATCTTATCTCAATCCAACTTTTTGATTTTAATATACCTCATTTTCTCAATGTGTTTCTCGATGCTTTGAAAGCACCTTAAATACTCATATTTGTATCGATTGAAGTCACTGTGTTGTTTTATAGAGACATCTATTCTTTCAATGTTCTCTCCCAGTTCTTTAGCCTTGATAGTGTAATGTTTGATCATCATTTGCATCAGCTGCAAACCCTGCTGGTTGAAAATCTTGATTAGGTCTTGATGAAATTCAGAACTGGCCACCAATCCAGTGGGGTAGCGCCAAGTTCTCAGTCCCTTAGGGACTATATCAGCCTTTATGCACTCCTGAAAATACTCTATTTCAAGATTAAGCTTCTTAAATTTTAACATACTGCCATCTAAATCATTGAGCAAATTAGGCAAGAGCAAACTATCATTCTGATCCATCTCAACGACATTATTCGAAAGTCCCGGTCTATTCAGACCCACCGGTGTGATCAACCAATCCTTTAAATTGGGAATTTGTGTTTCTTCACTTGTGGGTACTGTACTGAAATTACTTCGCTCTTGTATATACATTCTCGATGCCATAGGTGCATTGTCCCCGATGTTAAAATTTATCTCATTACGTGAGGAAACATGGTTGTTATCATTAACATTCAAGCTTGATGTTGTCGGTACCCCAACTGTTGCGCCAAGCAGTTGTGACGATTGTACAACATTGGGAACATTGACACCCATTACAGTACCTATTTGTGCATTTTGCCTTTGGTTGCGAGTCATTTTTCCTTGCGACTGCATCAGTTGTTGTGTATCCGATAGACCCATTTGATCCTGCCGCCCCATCTGGACAGAAGAAATTGAATCCAGTCTCTCATTCATTGTCTCAACCTTTTGAGACAATAATGCGATGAGTTGCGTTAATTTGTTCATTCCATCTGTATCCCTGTGAGTGACTTTCAGTATCTCCTGTGTTCCTTGCAATGTGTCTTCAGCCATATTCGAAAAACAAACTCCAAACCACTTTAAACTTTAAAAAAACGATAAAGAAACAAACACGGCCGGACTTGCAGAAACACCGGTTTTTAATACTTATTAAGGGTGGATTGTAAACACTGGCAACACTGAACCCGGAATCATGTGGTGGCTGATTACCCAATAACATTTTCAAATTTAATTTTCTGACAAATAATTTCAAATCACAAATGGTTTCGGCCAAGTTCATCTTACATGATGGCACAAAAGTTAAACCCTTGGATAGGGTATCCGCCATATGTTCTGAAACCTGAAAAGAGGAATAGTTGTATATCATAAAATCACCTTAACGATTTTTTACCAATATAGGGACAACATCCTCATTTGACTCATAAATCATCTCCTGTTGTTCCGATTCTTCCTCCTGTTCCATTGCTTCTTCTGGTTCCTCTTCTGAAAACCCTGGTTGTTGTTATCCGAATTACCATTGTTACTTGAAGCCCCCATTTCTAAATTGTTCTGTTCCTTGTCCCTTTCACTTTGCCTCACTTGATCATTGACCAGTTCATCATCAGGGATTTGTTGCTGACGAAAGCCAGAAGATTGCTCTACATTACTGGACATCATTGTATTATGTCTATTGTTACTCTCCTGGTTGTTATATCTGGTCTGATCTGACAGAACACTTGATCTTGTTTGCGATGATGGAGGTGGGGGGTAAGCTATACCTTCATTATATTGCATCTTACCTCTATCCAACTTTTTGATTTTAATATACCTCATTTTCTCAATGTGTTTCTCGATGCTTTGAAAACACCTTAAATACTCATATTTGTATCGATTGAAGTCACTATGTTGTTTTATAGAGACATCTATTCTTTCGATGTTCTCTCCCAGTTCTTTAGCCTTGAAAGTGTGATGTTTGATCATCATTTGCGTCAGCTGCTAACCCTGCTGGTTGAAAATTTTGATTAGGTCTTGATGAAATTCAGAACCGGCCACCAATCCAGTGGGTTAGCGCCAAGTTCTCAGTCCCTTAGGGACTATATCAGCCTTTATGCACTCCTGAAAATACTCTATTTCAAGATTAAGCTTCTTAAATTTTAACATACTGCCATCTAAATCATTGAGAAAATTAAACAAGAGCAAACTATCATTCTGATCCATCTCAACGACATTATTCGAAAGTCCCGGTCTATTCAGACCCACCGGTGTGATCAACCAATCCTTTAAATTGGGAATTTGTGTTTCTTCACTTGTGGGTACTGTACTGAAATTACTTTGCTCTTGTATATACATTCTCGATGCCATAGGTGCATTGTCCCCGATGTTAAAATTTATCTCATTACGTGAGGAAACATCGTTGTTATCATTAACATTCAAGCTTGATGTTGTTGGTACCCCAACTGTTGCGCCAAGCAGTTGTGACAATTGTACAACATTGGGAATATTGGCACCCAATACAGTACCTATTTGTGCATTTTGCCTTTGGTTGCGAGTCGTTTTTCCTTGCGACTGCATCAGTTGTTGTGTATCCGATACACCCATTCAATCCTGCTGCCCCATCTGGACAGAAGAAATTGAATCCAGTCTCTCATTCATTGTCTCAACCTTTTGAGACAATAATGCGATGAGTTGCGTTAATTTGTTCATTCCATCTGTATCACTGTTAGTGAATTTCAGTATCTGCGGCGTTCCTTGCAATGTGTCTTCAGTCAAGTTCGAAAAACAAACTCCAAACCACAATAAACTTTAAAAAAACGATAAAGAAACAAACACGGCCGGACTTGCAGAAACACCGGTTTTTAATACTTATTAAGGGTGGATTGTAAACACTGGCAACACTGAACCCGGAATCATGTGGTGGCTGATTACCCAATAACATTTTCAAATTTAATTTTCTGACAAATAATTTCAAATCACAAATGGTTTCGGCCAAGTTCATCTTACATGATGGCACAAAAGTTAAACCCTTGGATAGGGTATCCGCCATATGTTCTGAAACCTGAAAAGAGGAATAGTTGTATATCATAAAATCACCTTAACGATTTTTTACCAATATAGGGACAACATCCTCATTTGACTCATAAATCATCTCCTGTTGTTCCGATTCTTCCTCCTGTTCCATTGCTTCTTCTGGTTCCTCTTCTGAAAACCCTGGTTGTTGTTATCCGAATTACCATTGTTACTTGAAGCCCCCATTTCTACATTGTTCCATTCCTTGATCCTTTCACTTTGCCTCACTTGATCATTGACCAGTTCATCATCAGGGATTTGTTGCTGACGAAAGCCAGAAGATTGCTCTACATTACTGGACATCATTGTATTATGTCTATTGTTACTCTCCTGGTTGTTATATCTGGTCTGATCTGACAGAACACTTGATCTTGTTTGCGATGATGGAGGTGGGGGGTAAGCTATACCTTCATTATATTGCATCTTACCTCTATCCAACTTTTTGATTTTAATATACCTCATTTTCTCAATGTGTTTCTCGATGCTTTGAAAACACCTTAAATACTCATATTTGTATCGATTGAAGTCACTATGTTGTTTTATAGAGACATCTATTCTTTCGATGTTCTCTCCCAGTTCTTTAGCCTTGATAGTGTGATGTTTGATCATCATTTGCATCAGCTGCTAACCCTGCTGGTTGAAAATTTTGATTAGGTCTTGATGAAATTCAGAACCGGCCACCAATCCAGTGGGTTAGCGCCAAGTTCTCAGTCCCTTAGGGACTATATCAGCCTTTATGCACTCCTGAAAATACTCTATTTCAAGATTAAGCTTCTTAAATTTTAACATACTACCATCTAAATCATTGAGCATATTAGACAAGAGCAAACTATCATTCTGATCCATCTCAACGACATTATTCAAAAGTCCCGGTCTATTCAGACCCACAGGTGTGATCAACCTATCCTTTAAATTGGGACTTTGTGTTTCTTCACTTGTGGGTACTGTACTGAAATTACTTCGCTCTTGTATATACATTCTCGATGCCATAGGTGCATTGTCCCCGATGTTAAAATTTATCTCATTACGTGAGGAAACATGGTTGTTATCATTAATATTCAAGCTTGATGTTGTCGGTACCCCAACTGTTGCGCCAAGCAGTTGTGATGATTGCACAACATTGGGAACATTGACACCCATTACAGTACCTATTTGTGCATTTTGCCTTTGGTTGCGAGTCGTTTTTCCATGTGACTGCATCAGTTGTTGTGTATCTGATACATCCATTCGATCCTGCCACCCCATCTGGACAGAAGAAATTGAATCCAGTCTCTCATTCATTGTCTCAACCTTTTGAGACAATAATTCGCTGAGTTGCATTAATTTGTTCATTCCATCTGTATCACTGTTAGTGACTTTCAGTATCTCAGGCATTCCTTGCAATGTGTCTTCAGCCATGTTCAAAAAACAAACTCCAAACCACTTTAAACTTTAAAAAAATGATAAAGAAACAAACATGGCCAGACTTGCAGAAACACCGTTTTTTAATACTTATTAAGGGTGGATTCAGAGTTGGCAGTGTTTACAATCCACCCTTAATAAGTATTAAAAACCGGTGTTTCTGCAAGTCCGGCCATGTTTGCGTCTTTATTATTATTATTTGTTTTAATTAACGGCAACCTTTGTTAAACAGGATCCATTTAAACACATGCAACAAGCAAAAACGAAAGGTATTTTCAAAGGAAACTATTTACAAAATTTTATATATTACAATATTCCTTCTCAAGGGACATATCAGTGATGCAATAAAACCATGATAGTTCCCATTTCTTTATACTTAAATAAACACGATAAGCACTTCCATAGCAGGACACTAGACCTTAGGGTGCTTAACAATGAAAGAAACTCACAGCAGACAGTACTAACTGGCAAAGAACAACGGCAGAAGGCAAAACAGCTTTTTAAAGCCATTAAAATGTCACCCTGCCAAAGTGTGGAAGAATGAAATGGCACTATGCTGAGCAGATGTCAACACTCACCTTTCCAGCTTCATTTTTGAGGTTAATTTCTTGGCATCCATGTCACAATTACATAATCAGCTGATTATGACCAGAGATCCAGTCATTTTCCTTTGGGTTATGCCCTTGCTGAATATGACCATCATATATACAAGATTATGAACATGTCACCAAGCATAACCTGTTTATGGGTTCAAACAAAGATGTCAAGAAATTCACCTTGAGAGCGAAGCTCATAAGAGACAGATTTATTGACATCCATGTCAAGAAAACATAAAGTAGTTATGATCAGAAAGACTCCATCATAATATTCAGTGTGTACAGCTTAAACTCTTATCAAGTATTACATCGATTTAACAGGATGAAGAAGTGCTAAATGTTTACATCTTTGAAAGCTGCTATATACTTCCCACTGTCACATAGAGAACGGCCACCACAGAAAAGCACTAGGAAGCTTAAAAGCTTGAAAACAAGTGAAAAATACCTCATTCAACCACTTTTCTATGGTGACATCTGACCACGATTAAAGAGCTACAATGAGACAAGCGTTTAAAGGTATAGTCCTGTTACTTTCCTCAGACCGAACCGCAAACGTTGCCATCCATCTGCTTAATTGCATCCCACTTTGTGACTTATTTCAGATGTCAACTGAAGGCCCACCCACAGCATCATGTTTCTTTAACTTCTCATTAATTCTGGTTTTACAGTCGATTTTTTTCTTTCTCGTGTAATACAATAGTGTTTTTCTAGGTTCCGATCAGGGGTGTAGCCAGAGATTTACATTTTGTACTCAAACTTAATGTTGCTGCCCCACTACCCACTTGTCATTTTAAAAATGCACTCAGCCCTCAACATACTACCCCTAGATACATGGGAAGAAGCATGTTATTTTCAACTGTTACAATTTATTTCCATAAAAAGCTTGTTTTAGAGGTGTATTCCTTTTGCACAATAACTCTTTGTGTACCACCATACTGAGAATATTCATTTACACAGTTATAAACATTCTGTGCTTTTTGAGTGCTGACATTTGCAAGAGATGCTCAGAAAAAAATGTACTCATGTCAGTACACTGAGCGTATCACTGGCAAAACAATTGTAATTAGTTATCCTAAATTCAGTGCAGCATTTTGTGTCACTTTCTGTTTCTCCCAACTAGCTGATTATTTAATGAACTGCTTGACTACTTAGTGGGCTGCTTTACTGTGCATATTAGAAATGCGTACATTATGCAGCATTAACCTGCTAATGTCATCTCTTCCTGATTCTTCTGTCATTGCAGACAAATTGATCTAGAGTTGGTAAAAAATGGCAAGGGAATGGTGTACCTCTTACTGAATGCATCACCACTGTTTATGCTTCAGCCTAATAAACAGTTTCCTACTCTCTTTTCACTGGCTTCTTACTTCAGTCATCCTAGCATTTCTCTTGGCAATGGCAACATTTGGTTCTGTTGCTTTTTCTTCACTTCTTCTTGCCTAACTGTGTTAAATTAGTCCATTGAGCACATCCACTGTCACAAATTGATGGAAAGTTGTCTAAACTGTTTCCTTGTTGTGGTGGATTTAGACTGATTTTCTGTAAATGAACTAGAGAAATTCCATTTTTTAGATTAACATGTGATTTCCCATCGGGTCTGTGTGTTGGGGGGGGGCAATGTTAAATATGTGCTTGTTGTTGGAAAATGCAGCACTTCAGGGAATTTAATTTAATAAATTCACACATTGTTCATGTATTTATGCAGTTTATGCATGAGAAACTTTTAGCATTTAGCAAAGGAAAGGTTGTCGTCAACCTGTGGACCCAAATCACAAACCACTGATTGCCTACTTAGGGTGTTGTTATTAATATGGTAATCTGCAGAGACGTCACCCTTGCCGAAGGGGATGATAATGCATTTTTTTGCATTGAGTTTTATCCCAAATTTTGGCACCAGTCATTTGTCTGTGTAAGTCCCTCTTGTAAGATGTTGGCATCTTTTGGGGACTCAATGACTGCACCCAGTTTGCAATCATCAACAAACTTTGTCTTCCATAGGCCTTTTGTTTTAGCCTGTACATCTGAGAATTAGATTCCAAACAATAGGGGTCCTAGCACAGATCCCTGTGTAACACTACTGGTTACGGGTCTGCTGGTGGAGGTAGTGTCACCTATTTTTGACTGTGTAAACTCTACCTGTAAGCCAGTTTGCAACCCACCTGACAGTATATGGGTTGATCTCCAGCTGGGTGTGTTGATCAATGATGCCTGAGTGGGAAATAGTATCAAAGGCTTTGGCCAGGTTCAGGTAGGCTGTATGCATGGATTTGCCTTCATCCAAGGCTTTGGTTACCTTCTCAAAAAAGTCCACCAAGTTCAAGAGGCAGGATCTTCATTTACCAAAGCCAAACTAGGTTGGGTGATTGTTTGGAGGTCTCCTATATCTTTGTTGTTAAGATCCTTGATTACTCTTTCCATAGATTTACATATTAGGCTGGTCAGGCTTATGGGTCTATAGCTCACAAGGTCTGTGGAGGTACCTCCTTTATGTAATGGGATGACATTTGCAGTTTTCCTTTCAGCAGGTTCAAAACCAGATCTTAGACTGAGGTTAAAAAGAATACCCAGCAGTTCAGCTAGCTCCTGATTTAATCCATTTAGATCCCAGCCTGAAATATTATCATATATCATAGAAGCTGTGTTTTTTGGCTTTGGAGAGAGCATTTATGACCTGCTCCTTGGAGTTACTAGGCAGGTTGTAGGGATGCTTTGGGGAATATGTGGTGGAGACAGGGAGTAGAAGTTTTCATTGAACCTGTCAGCTAGCAGGGTGGCTATTTCTGCGGGATCAGTATACGTGGTCCATTTGTGATGACAGGGGAAGGCTAGTGAAGATAGGTGAAGGCTGTCAGCCTAGCCAGATAGAATTTTGTAGATAAGTCTGTCATTTGTAAATATTAATGTAAGCAATACAGGCTTGTTGTCTTAAATGGAAAAAATGCTCTTACATGTGGAACTGCAAAAATGTAATAACAGTGCACTCTGCTGACCGAGTAAAGCATGTTGTGACCCTTTGATCTAAACACGGCTCTGGCTTGTCTAGATGAAGGAATTCTGCTATTGTTTTAAAGCCAGAGTTAATGGCCAGAATTTGCATGCATAAATGTCGTTTATGGCTTTGCTTCCTGACTAGGTGTGAACTTACTAAAGAATGTAGCCTGTTAGCCTGGGAACTCCAGGAAAGTGTGAAGGATGATGTAATGTGAATCAGGACTGTAATATCAATTTAAACAGAGAGAATCAGAGAGCATTAAGCATTTTTGTCTTGACCATCTAACTTATCAACACTCAGCCTGTGTTCTACAAGTAAGTTTTTTTTAGAATTGTGTTTTGTCTTAGAAATAGCTAGGATCTAGGAAGATTAGACTAAGTGTTTTTTTCTGTGATGTCAGAACTTTAATACTGTATTATTTTTAACATTTCTCTGTGATCTCTGAACTCTTGACTAGCCACTGTGTAGTAAGAAGTATTGGCTTGTGTTTTTATTATTTATTATTAAATATTTTAAACCCATTCAACTGTGGCTGTTTTGTGTAGAGATAAGTTAAGCTCTAAGAGTACATTGCATGTATGTAGTGATCATATACCAAGTCACTCTAATAAGCCTTGACTGTTTAGTTGCACTTACCTATTTGGATAATAATATTGCGCAGTAATAATTGGATACCATTTTAAGGGCCTTTGGGTAGCTGATAATTATTAGCTGGGTGGTGGCAGTGATTTCTACTGTATTGTCTGGGTAAAAGGGGCACAGCTGGATAACCTGTGCCAGCCTTCCCCAGGAGTGTTTTTGTGGTTGTAAAACTCTTATCTCAAAGTGTGTGTGTGTCAGTTACTTGGGCAGGGACATGAAGCACTGGTTGGACAGAGAGGGTGCTGGAGCTTTTAGCTTGCCCAGCTGGCTGAGATCTGGCCCATATAGCTGTGCCATTGGGAAGTCTTATTGGGGACCTGGAGAGAAAGGGAGAAACCAGCCCCAGACTGTGATTTCTGTGTGCTCCTAAGGGAAATTGGATTTTACTGCATGTGTATTTATTATCCTTCCCCTAATATGGATGCCCCTCACTGGTTTTAGTGGTGAGGATCGAGGCTCCTTCATTGCTGGGCCAGTGCAAGGGCATGACATATATTTTGGAAGTGGTGGGATATCCATACCATATATTAATTGGTTGACAAATACTAATTGGCTTGTAGTGATGTGGGTAGAGTGAATTCCTGTAGCTTGTGTACAGTGATCACTGAAGGTGTTTTGTACTCTAAATCAGCCATGCAGTGAATACTCAGAATTCAGATCACAATTGTTTTATTTTTTTTTTGTTAGCTTAGTTAGTCAGGGAGAGCAGGCAGCATGTCAGCAGAGGAGTATGGAAAGCTGACAAGGAGCCAGCTGACTGAGATGTGCCAGACTAGGGGACTGGTGCATGGAAACCTGACTAAGGCAGACCTGACTGCAGGCTTGGTCACAGCTGCATCAGAAAACAGCAACCAGGAGGATGAAGAGACTGGCAGTGGAGATATATCACCCTCACAGAATGGACAGCTCAACCTTTCTGCAGAAGACTTAAAAATCCATCTGGAGCTAAAGAGACTTGAGTTGGAGGCCAGACATTTGGAAATAGAAGCAGCTGAGAGACTGAGATGTCTGCAGGTAGAGGAGAATGAGAAAATTCTACACCTGGAAGCTAAGGAAAAGGAGCAGCAGAGGAATCATGAGAGGAAGATGCTGACACTTCGTCAGAGTCATGGAGGTAATGGGTAAGGGAGTAACTGGATCCCAAATGCACAAAAGATCAGTAAATTTCTTTCACAGTTTAAAGAGGGGGATAATTTTGATAGTTTCATTCATATGTTTGACAGGGTATGTAAACAGTATGATGTTGACCAAAGGCTCTGGGTATGGTTCCTTACCCCTTACTCCATGGTAAAGCTATAACTGTGCTGTCTAAAATGTCTGATGTTGCATGCTTTGATTATACTACTGTTAAGAATCACTCATTAGAATTGTTTAAGCTAACACATGAAACATATAGGAAAAAGTTTCATGAGCATAGACACAAGGCAGATGAAGGTGTGTGTGAATATGTTGCTGAACTGAGCACTTATTTGCATAGGTGGGTGAGTGGATGCCAGGTCATCACTTTTGAAGGGCTGACAGACCTTTTGGTGAGGGAACAAGTCCTTAACACTTTGCCTGAGGACACAAAGATCTGGTTAGCTGATAAACAATGTGCTACTTCAGATGAGTTGGGGAAGAAGGGAGACCTACACCAAGCAAACAGGGCAGCCCTGCACAGGAAAGGGACCCCAATATTGTTCATGGGTCTAAAGGAACCCATGGTGGGCAGCACAGACTTCCCCAACAGAATCTGCCAGTAGCAGGGGAAGCCAATAGTGCAGGTATATGTCCAGGACCTAGGGTTAAATGTTTTGAATGCAACCAGTGGGGCCATGTGGCATACAGATGTCTATGGAAGCAAGGTGAGGAACAAAAGGTGAGAGAGCCAGTAAGTGGGAAAGACAAAATGCCAATAGTAGGTTGTCTTAACACAACCAGGGTACTGAACTACCATCCTGTAGATGTCCTGATAGGGCAGGATTTGGATGAGGCAGTACTATGTGTTTATGCAGTTACATGCAGTCAGGCTTCGAGACAAGTAGTGGGTCTGGTAGCCTGGGGAGACCCAGACAGACTGCATACTTGCAGCGAGGACTGGTGAGGTGGTTACTTCAGGGAGGGAGCTACTCTGTAACAGTGAAACTGCAGGTGAGCCACAGCTGCTTGTGGGTACTGATGTTCTCTTGGATAAAGGGACTGCAAAGGTGGAGGTGAGTAGTAGTACCAAGGCTGACAGTGAGGCACCACTGTCAGAGGATGCCAGACTTTCTGTGGAAGGGGAGCTGGGAAGGGTTACAAAGAGAGAGTTGAGACAGGCTCAGCTGTCAGACCCTACATTGCAAAGCCTGAGGCAGGTAGCTAGGGAAGCACCTGATACTCAAGGGAAGGGGGAATCTGTATACTGGGACAAAGGGTTGATGTATAGAGAGTGGACCTCTGAGGGAGGGCTAGAAGGTGAAAGGGTACAGCAGTTGGTAGTACCTAGAGCCTACCATCTGGCGCTTCTAACCATAGCCCATGATAGTCCCTTTGCAGGTCATATGGGTATAAAATGTAAAACGAGACATATTACGCAGAACTTCTATTGACTTGAAATTTCTAAAGATGTAACAGGGTACTGCAGGACCTGTGAGCAGTGCAAGGGTAGGCAAGGCAGGAGACAAGGTGAGAGCTCCTTTGATGCCTTTGCCTGTGATTGAGCAGCCAATTCAGAGGGTAGCTATGGATATTGTGGGGACTCTGAGTACCCCAAGTTCCACAGGAAAAAAGTATATCCTAGTGGTAGTGGATTATGCTACACGATACCCCGAGGCAGTGGCTTTTTCCTCCATTGAGACAAAAAAGGTGGCAAATGCTTTGTTAGAGATTTTCAGCAGGGTAGGTTTCCCAAAAGAAATACTGACTGACAGAGGTGCCAATTTCATATCAGACCTACTGGCTTGTCTGTGGAAGTCCTGTGGGGTGAAGCATATGAAGACCACCCCCTACCATCCCCAGACTAATGGTCTTGTTGAGAGGTTAAACTCTACAATCAAGTCCATGCTACAGGCATTTGCAGTCCAGTTTAAGAGGGAGTGGGACATATATTTTCCCCATCTGTTGTTTGCTTACAGACAGGTTCCCCAGGAATCCACAGGTTTTTCACCCTTTGAGTTGCTGTATGGGCATAGGGTGAGGGGACCTCTAGATTTAATCTGAGATGAGTGGGAAGGTGAGTGTGAATCTCACAAGTCTGTTGTGGCATATGTCCTAAACCTCAGGACATGGCTCAAGGAACTCATGTGCTTGGCCCAGGAAAACCTGGCAGAAGCCCAACAGCAGAAAAAGGTATGATATGACAGGAATGCTTGAGCTAGAGAGTATGCTGTAGGGCAAGTTGGGAGGGTGGCCTAAAGGGTAAGGTGTTTGCCTTACAAACACAAGGTGCAGGGTTTGAGTCTCACAAGAGATAATTGGTAGGCTTAAAATGGCTCGCAAGGGCAGTTAGCTTAGTACAAATCTATCAACTATCTATCAACTAACAGGTAATGGCTCTCATTCCTGTCAGACACAACAAGCAGCAAGCAGCTTGGGAGGGACCCTACAAGATGTTAAGAAAGGTAAGTGATTTTAACTACATGGTGGAACTGCTAGGCAGAAGGCAGGGGCACAAAATGTACCATGTTAACATGCTGAAACCTTACCATGACAGGGAGGCCCTTGTGATGAATATTTGTAGTGGGCTGCAGGAAGAGTCTGAGGGAGATCTGGTGACTGATCTCAGTGAGGGTCGGACTGACACCTCAGAGGAAGGGGTAGCAATGTCCCAGCAGCTATCTCCTACCCAGGGTCGAGAAGTCCAAGCAGTGTTTCAGGAGTTTAGGGACAGGTTGGAAACCAGGGTGCACTCACCTGGTGCAGCACCAGGTGGATACAGGACTCCAAAGGCCTATTAGTCAGGCCCCTTATAGGGTGCCTGAGAGAGACAAACTCTGAGAGAGGAGATACAGGAGATGTTGGAACTAGAGGTGATTCAAGAGTCCAACAGTCCCTGGGCCTCCTCAGTGGTGCTGGTGCCAAAGAAGGATGGCAGCACCAGGCTCTGTGTGGACTACAGGAAATTAAATAGTTACACAGAGTCAGATGCTTACCCTATGCCTAGGACAGATGAGGCCCTAGAGCAGCTGGGTGGGGCTAAGTATCTTACAACCATTGACCTTACCAAGGGTTACTGGCAGGTGCCCTTGACTCCCAGTGCTAGAGCGAAGTCAGCCTTTGTGACTCCTTTTGGCTTGTATAAGTTCACACAGATGCCCTTTGGGATGCAGAATGCCCCAGTGACTTTCGAGATGCTGGTAAATCATATCCTGGCAGGAGCAGGAGGGTTTGCCATTGCTTATCTAGATGATATTGCCATCTACAGCCATTCCTGGCAAGAACACCTTCAGCATGTCAGGGAGGTGCTGGGCAAACTAGAGCGGGCAGGGTTGACCATTAAGCTGAGTAAATGTCAGGTGGGTACGGCAGAGGTCTTCTACCTGGGACACAGATTGGGGAGTGGTAAGATCAGGCCAGAACCTGCCAAAGTAGAAGTCATTCAGGCATGGCCTGCACCTGTTAACAAAAAGCTGGTGAGGGCATTCTTAGGGACAGCAGGGTACTACAGAAAGTTCATCGCTAGTTATAGTACTATAGCTGCTCCCCTCACAGACCTGACAAGGAGAAACAGGCCAGATAAGGTAGCATGGACCCCAGCATGTGAGCGGGCATTCCAGAAGCTTAAAGACGCTTTGAGAGGACCCCCTGTGTTAGCCAGTTCAGATTAGTAAAGAATTTATTGTGCAGGTGGATGCTTTGAACCATGAGGTGGGGGCTGTACTTAGCCAGATTTCTTCAGAGGGAGAAGAGCACCCAGGGGTTTATCTTAGTTGTAGGCTCCAACCCAGGGAGGAATGCTATGCAGCTCTAGAAAAGGAATGTCTAGCCATAGTGTGGGCACTGCAGAAACATAAGCCTTATCTGTATGGAAGAAACTTCACTGTAGTGACAGATCACAACCCCCTAACATGGCTAGACAGAGCCAGCCAGCAAAATGCCAAGTTGCTAAGATGGAGTCTGGGATTGCAAGCATATGATATATCAGTGCAACACCACAGTGGATTTAGCAATGCCAAAACAGATTGTCTCTCAAGACAGGGAATGGGGTAAGATGTACTCAGATAGACCTAACCCTATCAAGCAGTGTTTCTCAAGGGTTACTTAAAAAACTAGCTTGAATTCTCCAAGGAGGGAGATGTGTGATGATATGTGAAGGCTAGTAAAGATAGGTAAAGGCTGCCACCCCAGCCAGACAGAATTTTCTAGATACTTCTGTCATTTGTAAATATTAATGTAAGCCACAGTCTTGTTGTCTTAAATGGAAAAAATGCTGTTAAATGTGGAACTGCAAAAATTTAACAGTGCACTCTGCTAACCAAGTAAAGCATGTTGTGACCCTTTGATCTAAACACAGCTCCGGCTTGTCTAGATGAAGGAATTCTTGCTATTGTTTTAAGGCCAGAGTTAATGGCCAGATTTTTCAGTCATAAACGTCCTTTATGGCTTTGCTTCCTGACTAGGTGTGAGCTTACTAAAGAATCTAGCCTGTTAGCCTGGGAACTCCAGGAAAGTGGGAAGAATGATGTAATGTGAATCAGGACTGTAATATAAATTTAAACAGAGAGAATCAGAGAGTATTAAGCATTTCTATCTTGGCCATCCAACTCATCATCACTCTGCCTGTGTTCTACAAGTAAGTTTATTTTGGAATTGTGTTTTCTATTATAAATAGCTAGGAACTAAGAAGACTTAACTAAGCATTTGTCTGTGATGTCAAAACTTTACTACTGTATTATTTTAAGTATTTCTCTGTGATTTCTGAACTCTTGATAAGCACTGTGTACTAAGAAGTATTGTCTTGTATTTTTATTATTTATTATTAAATATTTTTAAACCCTTTCAACTGTGTCTGTTTTGTGTAGAGATAAGTTAAGCTCTAAGAGTACATTGCTTGTATACAGTGATTCTGTACCAAGTCACTCTAATAATCCTTGACTGTTAAGTCCCACTTACCTATTTGGATAATAATATTGCACAGTAATAACTGTACACCCTTTTAAGGACGTTTAGGTAGCTGATAATTATTAGATGGGTGGTGGCAGTGATTTATACTGTATAGTCTGGGTAAAAGGGGCACAGCTAAAGAACTTGTGCCAGCCTTCCCCAGGAGTGTTTTTGTGGTTGTATAAACTCTTATCTCAAAGTGTGTGTGTGTGTGTGTGTGTGTGTGTGTGTGTGTGTGTGTGTGTGTGTGCCAGCTACTTGGGCAGGGACATGAAGCACTGGCTGGACAGATAGGGTGCTGGAGGTTTTAGCTTGCCCCGCTGGCTGAGATCTCGACCCTATAGCTGTGCCAGTGTGGAGTCTTATTGGGGACCTGGAGAGAAAGGGAGAAACCAGCCCCAGACTGACTGATCTCTGTGTGCTCTTAAGGGAAATTGGACTTTACTGTGTGTGGATTTATTATCCTTCCCCTACTATGGATGCCTCTCACTGGTGTTAGTGGTGAGGACTGGGGCTCCTTGATTGCTGGGCCAGTGCATGGACATCACACCATTAACAACCTGTTCTGTGCAAATCTGGGTTTTTCATTTAAGGTTTCTGACATAGCTAAAGAAGGCCTTATGGTTATCCTTAGTGAAGGAGGCTAATGTGGATTCATAGTTAGCTTTAGAATGCTAACTAGGCATCTCATTTGCTTGTTTAAGCTGATGAGGGAATACTTCCAATTCAGTGACCATTCCATCCTTCTCTTGGACAGTAATTTCTTTCTATTATTGTATAACATGTTAATGGCAGATGTCTACCAGGCAGGCTTATTCTTTCTTGAAGATCTTGTCTTGATCCTATCAGGTACAGCTGAGTCAATACATTTGTATAGATGCTTATACAAGGCATTGGTATAAATCCCAGTATAGGTGTCTATGCCATCAGTGAGGGCAGGGGCTATGAAGCTATTAATGCTGGCATAACTTACGTTGTAACTGGCTTTGGAGAAGTTTTTTAGTCTAGTTGCTACTAATAGGGGGTCAGATGTTATTGTTACTTCTAATGAGTCTGATTTATGATCAGACCTCACTAGGGAGGGCTACACACACAGGGTGGTGCAACAATCACCCATGTTAGTCAGCACCACATCTAGAACATTTGGCCCCTTGTGGGGGTGTCAACCAAGTGGTCCATGGCATTGGGCTTGAAAAAGTCCAAGAACCTTTGGGCAAGTGTATTAGTTGTTAATTTATCCAATCTATGGATGGGTAGTTAAAGCCACCTAGAACCAAGATGTTTGGTTGTATCTTGAGCGATTCAAGTAGATCCAAGTATGCAGTGTGGATATCTTGGTTCATGGATGGGGTCCTATAACTGGCAATAACTTGGAGGGGGGGTCTTACCTACAGTCAGTTGGACCTGGATTAGTTCAAGGGAATTATTTTGTATACCCACTCTAGAGGTGTATTTATCTTTGATGAATACTGATATTCCACCTCCTTTCGTTCTCGCACTTTCAGTTTGTGGTCTAAATGTGCGGAAGATATTACAACCAGGTATGGCTGGGGTGCTTTCCATGGCCTTAAACAAAGTCTTTGTGACTGCACAGATGTCAGCATCTTCTAAGTTAAGGGCTGCTTCAAGTGAGTGCAGTTTTAGGTTTAGACGCCTAGTGTTTAGCAACATGACCTTGAGGTTGTTTTTTGAAGATATTTTTACTTTGGGAATTTTGTTGTGACATTGCCCAAAAAAAGGCACTATGGGCATGGCAAGAGCCTTAGCCAGTAACCAAAATCCCAACAGTGACAGATGAAGACCATCTGTGTCAAAGCAGTGTGGTCTATCTACCATGTCATCCCAGGCTGACTGGTACTGGGTTCCCTTAGAGTGACACCAGAAACTAAGCCAATTGTAGAAGTCCATCATTTTTGTTTATATTGTGGTATCATATAAGTTGAAAGTAGCATGCTGCTTAAGGCTAGGGACATATCTGCCTGAGACACATATTCAAAGAACTCAGTCATGTCTCTCTTCGTGCAATCAAGTGAGGTACATCTCAACATAAACTATGACAGAGTCATAACGGTATTTGTTGTGGAGAGACTTGAGTGAGTGTATGATCTGCTGGATCCTGACAGGCAACTGACTGTAACCTTCTCCTTGTCCAACCTGGTGAGTGGGACATCTGTGTGTTTCACTATAGAGTCACCTGTGACCAATAAATTTGGTTTACATGTGATTTGCCTTAGGGGCTTGTTTGGTGAGACACTTGTGCTTGTGGTTTTATGTGTACTGAGTGCAGTAGGTAGCATATTAGGTGTAACATGTTTGTGTTTCTGAGGTCTCTTGTGTTTAGGTAAATGTCTAGTAAGTTACTCTGTGTATGATGGCGTATGTGCTGAGAGCGTGGTTTGTGCAGGAGGTGTAGTATGTGGGTTGACAGCCTGTTCAGTGTCACTGTTCTATGAATGAGAGAGCAAGAATTCCATATTATTAGTGTATATGCATCTCTCACAAATTGAGCTTGAGTCATTTAGGGGTAGTAGGCTGTCAGTGTACATGAGGTAATTGTTACACTGCCCCAGGATACCCATGTCAATCAGGCTGGCAGGAGGAACAGAGGAGAACTGGCAAGTCATAATACTAGGTGTAAATTTGCATACTTTAATGAGGAAGGATATGGTTTAATTGTTGGCTTAATGCTGGGTCTAACTATTGAGGCTCTTAAGAGGTATGAGACTATTAGGGGTTAGGAGATTTCAGTTAGTAGCAAATGCTGTAGAAAGCCAAGCTGAGGTGGTCTCTCAGAAGCTAAGCACAATTTAAGGGACTCCTCAGTTGGAACACTGGCAGGACTAAGGGAAAATAAATCTGCTTTTGCATCTATAACTGCCAATGGTTATCTCCACTGGGCAGAGCTGCACAAAAGTGTGCTACATGCAAACAGATGCCTCGGATTGCTCAGATGAAGATAGTAGAGCAGTGGCTGGTAACCAAACTGTGTGAAGCTATGTTAAAACAGGCACAAATCCATACAAATGTGGGGCTTATGTAGCAACTGTGAGAACAATTTTTTTTAAGACAAGTTAATCAATTTTCAAACAAGGTGACCAATGAAAATGCTCAATACTGTGCCTTATACCAACAATCTACAAGTCAATTGGGTCCTTTAATACACTCCTTTGCCACAAGAGTGCAGCGGGCCCTCAATGTAAGATGGCTGGTTTTAGTGCTCAGATAATGCCAAACAGTCTAGATTCAGCAAATCTGAATCTAGACTATGCTATAAAATACACAAGTAGTAGAAAACACGAAGTGCAGAAAAAACAGTCTAAAACAGCAAACAGTTGAAATGGTGAAACAGCATAACAGTTAAAATGGCTGAAAAGAAGTTAAAATAGGAAACAATTCAGTAATACACAGTTTAAAACTGCAGTACAGTGGATAAAAATACTTATTTTTCTCTAGATTTCAAAGGATGCCTTGGATTTTGTCTGGATTCACTCCAGAGATCTGAGAGAGTTTCGTTTGGAGTCACTCCAGATCCTGCATATTTATTTGGACAAAAAAGTGAAGTGAAGGATTGGCTGCATATATAATAAGGAGGGAGTGTTTTCAAGCTCTGGAAAAAGTAAAGAAATGCCTGTGTGACTTCAGTCAGGAATACGTATGACTGCACTTGATACAAATAATCGCAAGTTGAAATTATAACGGAGGTAGCTAGTGCTACCACATTTGAAAGTATAGCAAGCAAAAGAGTGGAACTTCAAGGGCTATAAATGTATTTTGTGACACCTGGTGTAAAACCTAAAAGTTACATAAATAAAAAGTATAGAAAACTATATGCCATTGTCTAGGGTTGCCACCTTTTCAAATGCCCAAAGTGGGACATTTTTTGTACAAAAATCAGATTTTGCAGGCCAAAACATACCCACGGCCAGTACAAAGGACAGAACTTCACTTTTTTGCCTAAATAAAAGCTTATTCTTGTAGCATTTTAGTTGTGTATACTGTTTTTTATAATGTTTAGGTGTTTCAGATATAGAATAACTGTTTATGCAGCTATTACATAAAATATAGGAAATAATTTTGTCCTAAAATCTCAGGACATTTTCCATTTTTACAGCTTATTTGCAGGACACAACTGCCCAAAGAGGGACTGTCCCTCGCAAAGTGGGACAGGTGGTAACCCTACCATTGTCCTTAAAGTTCCTTTTACTGTTTTTCTGCTTGACTCCCATGTCTTATTGAAACAAGCTCTTTCTTTTCTCCTTCTCAAGTGATTTCTTGGTCAAAATGAGACACAGTTGGAGAAATCACTCACAATGTATGTTCATGTTACCTGACTGATTCCACCAATTGCATTTCCCATCAGGACTTGGGACACAAAACACATAAATAAATAAAGCTTGTAAATGTTGAAATACAAAAATGTACTGCTTAGTGAGTCAACTGTGCACTGCATTAGCAGTATATTTTCCGATTTCAAGTAAAACAGTTAAAAAGCATTTTTTTATTAGATTTCAGGTTGAACAGCATTTTATTAACATGCCTCTGTGCCAAAGCCTAAATCCACCACAAATGTGTATATGTGTGTGTGTGTGTGTGTGTGTGTGTGTGTGTGTGTGTGTGTGTGTGTGTGTGTGTGTGTATATATATATATATATATATATATATATATATATATATATATATATATATATATATATATATATATATATATATATATATATGGGTCTACTGCTTTACATCGAAAATATACTTCTTGAAAATAGAGCAGTAGACCTTACACTTCAGCGAAAGTCCACTTAAATGAGAGTGCACTTTCATTGAAGTCTAGTTCCACAGGCTACCCCCCCAAAAAAAGCACTAAAACATGTTTTGCAGGGGGGCAAACCCCTCTGCACCTCCCCACACACCCCTACTTAAATATACCAGCTCCGAGATTGCACTACAGTGGGGAAAAGGGAATATTCCCATTCCGTGCTGTAGTGTGACTGCCGAAGACAATGTCTGAAGTTTCACCACTTCAAACAAGTGGACTCGGTGAAGTGGGGTTCGAATTAGTGAAACTTTGAACATATTGACGGATCCCATATATATATATATATATATATATATATATATATATATATATATATATATATATATATATATATATATACACACACACACACACATATATATATATATATATATATATATATATATATATATCTATATATACACACACACACATATATATATATATATATCTATATATATATATATATATATATATATATATATATATATATATATAGATCAACTTCTGAATCTCGAAAAACTGAAGTATCGAATTTCAGTATCATGAGACCAGAATACATAAAGTCTACAAAATCAAAAATACACTACACTGACGCTCAAAATACAAAAATATCAGAAAAACGAAAGATCCAACTCTCCTTTTATATAACACTATCTTGTGTTTAAGCAGGGGGCAAGCCCCCTGCACCCCCCACACCTCCGCTACTTATATATACCAACTCTGAGGTTGCACTAACACAGATCAAATAACAAACTTACTCTTAGGCGCTCTAGACTCCCATTGAACACTGTTACATGTTTACCCGCATGAAACACACACACACACACACACACACACACACACACACACACACACACACACACACACACACACACACACACACTCTCTCACCTACCTACCCTAACCAACTCCTAAAACTTACCCAAAAACTAAGTCGAACCACAGTCCTAGCCAAAACCCTTACAAAATGCATACTTACCAAAATCTCCGTAAATAAACATATATCGGTCTCCATGCTCACAACCCAGAAACCAGGAACCATTAAAGGGATAGCACACTATGTAAA
>NC_056744.1:1461755698-1461903198 GCF_019279795.1 Protopterus annectens | reverse complement strand
GGAGCCCTATGGTCCAGGTCTGCCCTCAGCTAAGCATATCTATGGCAGGGGGTGTGTCTAAGGCTGTATCATCTTACACGAAGAAAACCATGGTGTACACATGACAAGCAGAGCCAGATTCTGTTAAAAGATGCTTATGTCGTCTAAACAGGTGTGCGTGGCATGCACCAGCTGTAAAATAAATTAAAAAAAAAATAAATAACAACTCTGTGCACATCTGAGCACTGTGTTTGCACGGCACACCCCCAGGCTTAAACAGGAAGGCAATGGGAAGGGAAACCAGCAGTAGGAAGGTAACCAAGGAGAAGTAGCATAGCTGGCAGGTGAAATGTATCAGAATCAGCCAAATACACAGGCAGCAGCCCAGCCCAGAACACTACTATAAGCATTGAAAACATCTTTCTCTCTGTTTTTTCCCACATACTCTACACCAACAGTGTATACAAGCAGGGAAATTTTAACAAACAAAAGCAACAAAATGATAGAGGCTGCAGTAGCTATCATCCATCAACATGTGGAAGAGGCTGAGGGTGGTGAGGATGAGAATGCTGTCGACCAACCCACAGTGAAGAGACGGAGAAGAGTGTACAGACCCAGGGTCACCTACCAGAGGCTACATGAGCTGGAGACAGTGGAGCACTATAGGGTGGACAGGGACCTCCTACAGAAAATTGTTGAGCTGTGCCGGCCATGCCTCACACACAGAACTAACAGAGGGGGACCCAAGCCAGTGGATACCAAGGTATGTGTAGGTCTAAGAATACTAGCCAAAGGTATCTTCTAAAGGCCAACTGGGGATATCATGGGCATCTCACAGGCATCAGCATCTAGGGTACTCCACCAGTTCTTGGATGCCATGTCAGCACATGCTGGAGAGCACGTATATTTCCTCAACACCTCTGAGGCATTGGCCAGCAATATGTGTATCTTCCACCAAACAGCAGAATACCCTGAGGTAGTGGGTGCTATAGACTGCACGCACATATGCATCAAAGCACCACCAAGTGAGCAGGGTAGGGTCTATATCAACCGCAAAGGCTTCCCCTCTATCAACTGCCAGGTTGTGTGCAATGACAAGAGCATTATAATGGATGTGTGTGCTGGCTACCCTGGAAGCTATCATGACTCCCACATCTAGCATCTGATGTAGCTGTACCAGAGATTTGCCAATGGGGACATCCCGTACGATCAGCTAGTGGAGGATGCTGGTTACGTACTGGAGCCATGGCTGATGACACCCATCAGAAATACACACACACCCGAACAAGAACTCCAGAATGAGGTACAGACACAGACCAGAATCAAAATATAGCATGTGTTTAGGATGCTCAAGTCATGGATCCAGTGCCTGGACATGTCCTTTGGAGCCTTGCAGTACTCGCCAGCTACATGTACCAAAATTGTGTGCGTATGTGCAATGCTACACAATATGATCCTACAGAAACAGCTGCAGCAGGAGCAACATGGGGCAGGGCCACACAGCTCCCCCACCATTGCCTAGGCCTGCACAGGCACAGAGTGACTTGGAGGAGGAACAACCTGAGCCTGCCCCAGTAGGCTAAAGGAGGCATGCCAAGTAAGCCTTGGCCTTGACAAAGAGGCAATGCATAGCACATACACTGACACAGTAGGGACCCAGGGAATGACACCTCTCTCTGGCTTGCACATACAGTAAAAGGGATGCCAAACAAGACACTACCTGTGCTTAACCATGTATAGGGAGTGTACTATGTGCATCTGACAAAGTCAGCCCTCCAGCACTATCCTCAGTACTGGCACAGCCACAAGTATAGTCACTCTTCCTACCAATTGCTGAATGGAGTAGTATGTGTTGTTACTTGTATCTGTGGTATGGATGTGAGCATGCAAGGGAATTGGGTGGCTGAATGGAATGCCAGCAGATAGTAGACACCTACAGTGGCAGCATGAGATCTGTACCAAATACTGGTGTCACCATTGTAGCCAGTACTACACATGGTGACAAAACCCATGGCAGGAAATGTACTGGGCTACATGGGTGTCCATATGGCACACACATGCCATTCAGGGATGTTCACATACCCAACAACATTCTCGGCCAGCAGGACAGGAGTAGACAAACACAAACAAAGGCTGTGGTAAGGCATCTGAATGATGGCTATGGGTAACCTTCCCCCCAGGCCTACACAGACAAACTACAGCAGGTCAGGCAGTGGTATGTTAGTTCTGAAGGGTAGGAAGTCAGAAACTGATATGTAGGTCAATCAAAACTAAGAGCTGTAGTACACTGATATGCATCTAGTCAGCATGATAGGTTAGAATACACAATGAAATGGAGTACCTGACATACCAGTACAGTCACAGCAAATGTGTACAAGTGTCAGGTGTGCCCCCCCAATCCTATGTAAAAATGTATAAACAGCCAGGTGTGCCCCCCCAATCCTAAGTAGTAATGTAGTAATAGTCTGGTGTGCCCCTCAATCTGATGTAGACACGCTGTAACAGTCAGGTGTGCCTCCCCAAATCCTATGTAGAAATTTAGTAACACTCAGGTGTGCCCCCCTACAATCTGATATAGACATGTAGTAACATGTATGTATACGTATAATACCAGTGGAGCACAGATGACCTGAGGTGGCCAAGGTAGCAGGATAGATTTTAGTATCTGTACAATATGCAGATATGCATGTGTTAGGTTGGTGTGTGTTTCATATTGTGTGAGAGTGGTCAGAATTTATGCATGTTGAGGTTTGACCTGGTGGCCATTGCCCACTACTGTCGATGACAGGTCCAAGTCCTCACAACTGCAGTGCCAAAGACAATGCTCCCCAGTATAACACATGCTAGCAGTAAGCCATCATAAATGTATGGCGGTAATATGTGTCACCATCTGAAAGATGGACATGGCATGACTGTTGGGCTAGATATACAAGCAGTACAGAGGGAAAAGTACCCTAGACATACAGTATATAATGTGTAACCATGAAATGGGCACACCCTTGGAATTGTACATACAAGTATGCATCACATTATCTGGGCTTGTAGTACAGAATACCGATGTCATCTGGCCAAACACTCGCAGATCACAAAGGTGATAGGACTGATGTATTGGGAAATGGCTGATGTCCCTGCACAAGCCAGCATAACTGGAATGCCCCATGCATATCTGTGAGTCAGATGTAAGTAGTGTCCATAGCACACATGCACCCAGCTCACCAAAACACCACCCACAGGTACCTGTCTGGTCTTATCCCTGCTGTTGGGAATGGGTACAATATGACCCCTACCTGTATATGACAATAGCGAAAGAATGCAGCATGCAGTGCAGGTGTCCCATGCACATGTGTCCCTATCTGTAAGCAGCACCCTGCCAGCATCCACACCACCTGATTAATACTGATAGAAAGTATTGGCATGAACACCTAGTACACCTACCCTGTCACCCCAGGGGAATATACTGTATGGCACTCTGGGACTGTAGGACTGACAAAATGCAACGGCCTGCTACAGCTGACCTGCATCACCACAATATGCCCTACAGGCCTCTGCCAAAGGCCTGCATCTCACCCATACTGCCAATGAATGTTAGGTCATGGACACCCAAATAACAACATAACACACTCCAAATAAGACATATGCAAGGCCATGTGGACAAACCACAGTAACATGTCCACCATGTCCCACTGTATGAACTGTGGACCAACACCAAAATGCAGCTGTGATGAGGTGATAACCATATGGAAAGTATCAGAGAATGTATGCATAATGTATGGAAGAGGACAGAATAATAGAGGGGAGTGGGAGCATGGGCAGCGTGGAATGTGCAAACTCTGACACACAGCCATGTGCACATACTATCCCTGGCTGCAAACACAACAATGGGTGGCCATAAACCTGCCAGTACACCACAACACGGGTAATGTCTTGACTTATGACCCCTGCCTCTGGGTAACCTGTGTGAATCTGTACAGCTGTGAGGTATTCCCACAGCATGAAAAGGCCATACTGTCACGACGATGGATGTACAAGTATGGGATCCTCTGCCATCACTGTACCAAGGTGCTGAACTGGATACGCAGACCCAGCAGCAAGTGTCTGCAACTCCCCCTCAAGAATGGCATAACTTTCCATGAATATGTAGGCATTTGACCACAATACTGGACACAACTGCATTCACCCTGTGTTCCACAGGACATCACTGCAAGGAAAAATGTTCACCTGACAGTACTTGATGAAATAAGACATCACAGTGTATAACAGTACACATGTCTGAATATCTCTGCTAACACCAGTACCATGTAGCAGAAGCAGCACAGACACAATCACCTGCAGTACAAACTATCCCTTGCACAGTTTTACCCCATATTGCCAAATGATCTACACATATCCTGCAGAAACAGTTTGCTAGCTCTAGGTGTAGAACACAAAGGTCTGCATTGCAGTACAAACTACCTGGAATGGATCCACACATTCAATACAGAAGGGCATACTGGGCATGCTCACACACTTAAACAAATGAAGCCCATGTCTGCCAACAACAGTGGACCATACATATCTGACAGTTGCAGATGTTAGTGCATACACTCCTCAGTATGCACCAGTCATGCTTTGCACACACATTGGATAGGAATACACACATATATCCAAGGACAACACACTATAATATGCCAAAAGTACACATACATAGATGTGTGGAAGAAAGTGACAGTGACAAAGAGCCTTGCATCATGAGGTCTGTCCCACCCAGCACACAGCCAAATGACTACAACCACATAATGTGTAAATGTCACTCATGTAGAAATTAGCTACTGGTATCCCTTAGCATTACAGACTCGGTGGTGCAAGTGCTAGCTGTGCAAGATGAGTGTACAAGGCAGTAGTCATCTAGCAGTTGTATACACGTACCTGAGGAATATAAACCTGTGTGTGCCTGAGTGTGGTGTGTCTACCCCTATATGAATGGGTTATGGCCCATGCACACACACTGCCTTTCCATAGCCCTACTATGACAAGCCTGCTGATGTCATTTACTGTGAAATACACCTTTGGGAAAGATATAGCCCAGTAATCTCCATGGCACGTCTTATAACTGCGTAATGCTGTAGTGTGATATAGTACTGCGGTAGGGGTTCTATTTTCACACATGCCAAGTGTGAATGTTTGTGTGTGTGTTTCTTTGTTTGTGTAGGGTGCAATGCTTTTGAGGCCATTCACAGTCACTACAACCTCCATTGACCTTCTTTGGCAAGCCTGCTGATGTCATTCCCAGTGAAATACACCTTTGGGGAAGGAGTATTCCAGTAAGCTCTGTGGTGTGTCCTACAACTGTGTAATGCTGTAGTGTAATAAACTAGTTAGGTAGGAGTTCTAATCCCAGACATGGCAAGTGTTTGTGTGTGTCTGTGTTTGTCATTCATATCCTGTGCGGAGGTGGCTGTGAGTGTGTAACAACTGGACTCATGGTGGAGTGGGTTTTGCATATTTCTTATATGGTGGCCCTATTATATGTCACAATGTACACCTTACAAGGATAACAGATGTGAAATAGCCGAGAGTCTGGGGTGCCAATCCATACCCCTACATGTGACATCAAGGCCTGGTGAACATAGTTAGCAACCCTTGTATTACCCAGAGAACAGTCCCAACCCATGTCTCATACACAAACACACTTGCCTAGGCAACAACTGCTCTGTTGGTTTTACCCTGCATATTGCCCAGAGATTGTAACCATGGTGTGATTGCAGTGGACTACAGAGGGCATGACACCCTGTCCATCACTACAATAGGCACGGACATGCAGACAGTGCACCTTCACTATGTTCTCCACTGGATGCCTGCAACGCCTGTGGTGCCATCAAATGTGACCCACAAAGGACATATCATGCCTTAAACACATGCTCTGTATGGAAAGATGCCACTGACACAAGGGAATACCTGTATCATGCTATCAGTATAGGTGCAGGGTCAACCTGCTGTCCATTACCAGTTCCACCACATGAGACCAGGACTGGCACATCTGATGATAATCTGTGTACACAGCATGGACCAGACACCCCAGATACAGTTTCACATGTCACTGTACATGCATGTAGGATGTGTGCACATCCCAGACAGTGTCCATGTCATGGACTAAATAATACATACTTAGCAAGCATTGCACAGCAATGGCAACACCCAATAGTTACCCAGGTGACTGGATGGTGAATACAATACCCACCTGTTTGGGCCACTCCAGACAATACACCCCTGAGCCACACTGCAGACCATTGTCATTTGGCCTGCTGCCAAGGTATACCTTTCACCTAGCCTTGTATAGCCTACTGGCACAGTCAACCACTACACACCCATGAAGCAATGCACACATGCATGTCAGTACTGGCACCCTGTGTCTGTGTGTGTGGTGTATGATGCTTTTGACCACATTCACACTCACTACAACTCCCATTGGCATACTGAAGCATGCTGTCTGATGTCAGATACCTTCACATACCCTTTGCCCATATAACCTCTTGATAATCCCTGTGGTGCATGCGATACCTGCACATTATTGCATTGTGGCAAACTAACTAGTTAGGAAGTGTATTGCTGACCCTGCCAAGTGTGTCAATGTGTATGACTCCCTGAGAGAGTGTGGCTTTGTTGACACTGACACCTGTTCATGTGGACAGGCACATGTACTACACCTACTGTATCGCTTCCATATCACTGTTGCAGATGTCAGTCACCATCACATATATGTTTGAACAGCTCCACAACATGTAAGCTATGTGGTGCATGCAATAACTGCATAGACATGTGATAGCAATACATAGTTAGTCAGGGGTTTGAAACCTGGTACTGGTAGGTGTGTGACACAAACATGCTTAGGTTTTACTCTTCCACCCCCTCCCTGACTTACTTTATCTCTGTCTGTCTCTCTCACTCCCTCTCTTGTGGATGTGGAGAACTACACCTTCTTTGCTTAGGCAGCAGTTTGTGTTTTGTAAATGATGCTCATGATCAGCTGATGGCCTCAGCATGAATTGCAGCCCTCCTCTAGCTAATTGCATGTGGAACAGCTGTGGTAACATTCCCATACCCAATTGCATGGAAACACACTCCAATATCTAGGAACATCAAGTTGTTGTTGGGCCTTTTCATTCACTGTGAGCAGGACCTAGATCTGGTGTTTGGCAAACAGCATCACAGATGGATTTGGGATTTACCTCTAACATACACTGTGGAAACAGGCCAACATACAGGAGGGGGATGTGCCTGACATGACTACAGAATGTAAGTGTTGCTATTCTGCATTTAGAGTAATGTCGGTTTAACAGGGTGTGTGTGGAAATGGCTGGTCTACATGTTTTAAAACCTGTCATACCAGTGCTATGTTTTTGAGGAAATCCCCATCTGTAGGGTCATCAGCAGACTGGGCAGTGTGTGGAGCCTTTTGATTCTTGTGTTACTCACATAACACCTATCTGAGAACTGCAGAAGCATAGTGTGAGGATTTCAGTCAATACATGGTGACAGCCATGAGAGTTACTGACTTCATATCCCTCATAGGACATATGTCACAACAAACTTTGGTACGACAGTAAATGTATGAGGTTATCACAGCAACATGCCAATATTGGGGCAGTGTTCAGAGCTCCAGCCCCAAGTCTGTCAACCTTTGTATATATGTCCTGCAGTAAGAGGTGCATATGTCCTGTACACCATTATTTATTGACAGCATACCTGATTAACAAGCCAGTCAGATATCAAACTGCTAGACATGTTATGTATAGTAAGGGTTGTTTCTGAGGACATAGCTTGGCCAATCTGTGGTTGTGTGTACAATACTGGGGTTTGTGTACCTAGGGTGATTGTCGACAGTATGTGTATTGCACATAAGTACCTTGGGCTGTGCACAGACTGTGGTAGATGCTATTGTTGTCGGTTCTGTTCTATCTGATGTGACATGCTGCCACAGGGAATGGTACCCTATTGGCTCACATGTCTGTAGGGCCAGACACACATGTGTCCTATACCACAGACAGCCATCGGACCACACAGTGCCATGACCCAGTGTATGTAGGGTCAGTGTGTGAGTGACACATAGGAGGATGGTGTTTATCAGACAGTCCATATAGTGTCATATTAAGCATGTGTACCATATGTGGCTGTGTTTACACTGCTTGTGGGTATGCACTTTCACACTACATACCTAGGTAGGGGTCTAGTCCCATAGTTGCCAAGTAATAGTGTGCATGTGTGTGGATGGGTCTACATCAGGGTGCAGATTATACACATCCCAGTGGGTCAACTGTCCATGTGGCACAGGCAGGAACTGTTATACAAACCTATGACGTGTTCATCTGTACCCCAGATATGTCACAGCCACACCACAGTGTCATACCCCTTGTGGAATATGACTGCAGACCATCCTCCTGCTGACACATGTACACCTACAACACAAATGGATAACATTATGGAGACCACAATCAACCAGTGTTACTGACAGCTATAATGCATCATTGCTGGATGGCTCTACTACCTGACATGTATGCATTAAACTTTACTCCTGACATGTTACACTGCTATGCTTTGTTACACTGTAGTACAGTCACCATGTGCATCAGAACCATATTAGCCTTTCCCTGCATTGATGTTATGGATGACAGGGATGTGGCACAGGTATCATCATATGCACAGGGTGTGTTGTTGGTTTGCCAGAGGCCGAGGGTGGGCCATACATTTGACACCATGTGTGTGGGTGAAAGGTGTAATGAGGTGAACTGGGCATGGTGATGTGGTGTGTGTAGGTATGGGGTTGCCCTAGGTGTGTTCGTATAGTGTGTGGGTATGCATGCACACAGTTCTGCCATGTGGCTGCACTACACAGCTGTTTATGGACAGCTGTAGACCATACCTGGTGGGGTGTGCAGTTCACTGCCTCCAGCCATGGACATGTGGACTGTGCCTGCTAGGGGTTACATGGGCATGTCCAGGTACAGGCCTTGATGTGCTACTCTCCCCTAATGATGACATGTTCTCGTGGCCTGCTGTGGTGTGGACAGCACCCCCCCCACAGAGTGCCGGGGCTGGTACTGCCACTATAGGAGTCCCTTGGTGTCCTAGCACATCCACGTTGACTACCAGCTGTAAATGTTGCCGGCCAACATCCACACAGCCATCGCTGCACTCCCACCACATGTTCAAGCATGGACAAACCACAGTCAATGAGGGCCATCATCTCACCAGACCATCTATCCATGAGCTCAGTATAAGCACGGATGGGTCCAGACAGTTCAAGGAAGTTGTTGCTTGCAGATGTGAGAGCAGCCCTCTGCAGCCTCAGGCCCTGTCTGGTGTAATGTTCCATACATTCTATAAGTTAAAACATTATAAAAATATATACAATCCTGCTAACTACTGTTATATCCTACTGTATAAGGCTGTAATATATTGCATGTGTTAAATGTATACATAATGTATTATAGTGTAAGAGAAGTTTACTATCTGAAAACTAAGAGCCTTGTAAACTTTCCATACGTACCTATGATTGTTAAATCCTTTGTATATGTAATCCACCATTTTTATTAACTTGTTCATATATGATAATGCACCTCATATGTAACTGGAGCTTTTCTCCCTGGGCCTCTGTTGAAAATGGATGTGTGTCCAGCCGGGCTTTCCTGGTTAACAAATGTAAAATAAAATAAAATAAATAAATAAATACATGCCTGCATCGCCATGACAGCCTGAAACAGGCACCTGGTGGTACCAGTTGTGGCACATCTGCCAAGGGCATGATGACCAGCAGCCCTACCACAGGCACCCTTTGACATCTGCCTATGTGATGCCCTGCTGGACATCCAGCTATACGTGCTGTGACATAGTAGGCATGGTTACCACACTGTCCTGTGCACTGCTACCAAACACCATCTGTCCCTCCGATATGCCCACTGGTGATGGGGTATGTATAGGCACTGAAACTGCGTGCAGGGTTGGGGTGGCTAAAAGGGGGATGTCAAATGATGGTGCTGTTTCAGACCCTGGCAACCCCACCTGTGCCTCAACAGTACTATCGTCGCCTTTGGTGTCTGTATAGACACCTTCAGATTACATGCAGGAGGGACCCTGACCAACTCGCCACCTGTGGGGGAAACAAGAAATGCACTTTAAGACCTGTACACTATTGCATAACAGTACACACACACACACACACACACACACACACACACACACACACACACACACACACACACACACACACACACCACCTTAATACCTACCTGTCCGTGACTTTACAGACAGTCCCATGTTTATTCCCATGCATTCTCCATCCTGCATCACACTTGGTAACATACATTCATTAATACCATTCATTAATGTATCATTCCTCTAAATGCCTATTCAAGTGATCACAATACAAGACCTGTTACTCCATTACCTCCCTGGCCAGAGTGGAATGGTTTTACATGGCCTCACTGCTGCCATTCAGTGTTCACCCTGTGTATGTCCGGACATAGTGAGCATGGCCCCTATATGTGAGGGGTTACTATGTTCACTCCAAATATCACGCACTAAAGTGTCATGTGTAAGTGTTGCTCAGTACATGCCAGATATGCTGCTCAATTAACCTGTCATGTGACAACTGTAATATACGGATAAACTCCCTCATGTTGTCTAGTAATTCCCCAATGCATCTGTAGTGGTGCATACGTGGGTTGTCAGTCACCTCTCTGCTGAATGCAATATTAAGGATATATCTGGTGTCTACCTTCCCTCCCAATGCATGTTCCATGCTACAGACCTTACTATACTATCATATGTCCTGTGATTGCATACATGACAACTATTCCAGGTGTGCCATGTGTCAGTCCATGTCCATGTACTAGACGATCCCAAATGAAGTACTGCTATATGAACAACCCCACAATCATACATGTGCATACATGGACACACACACAAACACACACACACATGCACACACACACACATCCTATATGAATCAACCTCCCTCCACTTCACCAGAGTGACCCTACAGACAAAATAACCACTCACCAAGAAACACACACACACATACACGTGAGGTTGCACAATGGGTATGGGATTTGCATCAGTTGGTATTGTATTGCAGGGCAGACATGTTTGGCTGTGGTGGGCATGAATATCTATACATACAAGATGTATATTGCTTGGGCCCCCTCACCCCCATTAAAGGTGCATGTGGTCATAGTTTTTGTTATGTTCTCTTTTATATCTATAGATATATGTCCGTATATACATATATAGATATACATTTATGTTTACATATATATATACATTTATTTATATATATGTATACATTTGTATATATATATATATATATATATATATATATATATATATATATATATATATATATATACATTTATTTATATACATATATATATATATATATATATATATATATAATATTTATATATATATATATATATATATATATATATATATATATATATATATATATATATATATATATATATATATATATATATATATAGGTTCATAGGTTTATACTAGGCTATCTGCCCTAAGGCATTTATAAGCCTAGCCCAAAGTTATGTGGCTTACGCCACCCCTTATGTTAGAAATAATGTGCCCATTAGTTTGTTGTGCCTCTGTCCAGCAGTGACACAGAGATGATTCCCAGGGTAAACCTACAATCTCCCATCCACCGGTCAAGATTTCTCTTGAACAGAGCCAGCGAGGTGCTCTGCCTCACATGGACTGGGATTTTATTCCACAGCATGGGGAGTCTCTGGGTGATAAATCTATCCCTCCAGCACGTCCTATTTATATCCGTGCTCAGGTTTAAGTCACTTGCTCTAGTGGTTCTGGTGGATTTGGATTTTTTGAGGTGGAGCATGTCCATTAATTCTGGGTTGGTCATGGCCTTGTATGTCAGGCACAGGTCACCTCTGAGCAGACGGTATGCAACTGAATAGAGTTGGAGTTTCTTCAGTCTGGCAGTATATGACAGGTTTTGGAGTCCCTTTATCCTTTTGGTGAGGAACTTTTGGGGTCTCTCCAATTGCTGCAGGTGTCGGGTGAGATACATCCCGAATGGGGCATTGTACTCAATCATTGGTCTGATAAGTGAAGAGTACAGGGGAACAATGACCTCACTTGATCTGGATGTGAATCCCTTCATGATCAGATGGGCAATGTAGAAGGTCTTTCGAACCACTTTAGCAACGTGAGTGTCAAACAAGAGGCCACTGTCAAATTGGGTACCCAGGTCCCTGATAACCTCTTCTGTGCTTAGTGGGGTGCCACCTATATGGTAGCTTGGGGTTACCTTGTTTTTCCCGAAGGGTATGACTATACACTTTTTTGCGTTTAACTTCAGGCCATGGCTCTGGCACCAGCTATCAGTTTCCGTGAGACCCCTCTGAAGGATGTCTGTGTCCGATGTACTATCCACTATGGCACCCAGTTTGCAGTCATCCGCAAACTTTGTCAGCCATAGTCCTCCTATGTTTGCCTGTACTTCTGAGAAGTAGATGCCGAACAATAGGGGGCCAAGGACTGAGCCCTGTGGGACACCACTTGTAACCGGCTTGGAGTCTGACATGGCTCCAGCAACTCTAACCCTGTGGGTTCTGTCCTTTAGCCAGTTTGCAACCCATCTCGTGACATATGGGTTTACATTTAAGCTGGTAAGTTTCTCTATGATACCCGAGTGGGGTATTGTGTCAAAAGCTTTTGCAAGGTCAAGGTAGGCTGTATGGACTGCCTTTCCCTCATCAATGGCCTTAGTAACTGTTTCAAAGAAGTCGACCAAGTTCAAAAGGCAAGATCTGCCCTTGACAAAGCCAAACTGGGTTGGGTCCAAGGTCTGCAAGTCCCCTATGTCCTTGTTTATGAGTTCCATTATGATCCTCTCCATAGCTTTGCAGACCAGGCTTGTTAAGCTTATGGGGCAGTAATTACCAGGGTCCGTAGAGGCACCGCCTTTGTGGAGTGGGACCACAGTTGCCGTACGCCACTCCTTGGGCACATATCCTGTGGTTAGGCTAAGATTAAACAGCTGCCTTATGTGTGGGTTTAGTTCTTCATTGAGTTCATGTAGCACACAGCCGGGGACACCATCCGGTCCCATTGATGCTGTGTTTTTAGCTTTAGAGAGAGCAGCTTTCACCTGCGCATTTGAGATGTCTGGGAGGCTACACTCTGTTGGGATAGTTATCTCTCCTTTTGGGGGGGAGAGGGGGTGAAGTTTGCACTGAACCTGTCTGCCAGTATGTTGGCAATGTCTGTGGGTTCAGTGATTTTTGTATCATTTTGGACTAATTCTGAGCATATCTGGGAGTTTCCACCCAGGTTTCTGACATAGCTGAAGAAGGCCTTATGATTGTCTTTTGAATCTATGACAATTTTTTTCTCAAAGTTGGCCTTGGATGATTTTATGAGGGATCGTAGTTTCTTGCTAGTACTGATCAAAGATGCCTTCCCTTTTTGGGATTTTGCTCTATCATGTAATAGCTTTCTCCTCTTATTGTAAAGTTTGTTTATGGCTGGGGTCCACCAGACTGGACGTTTGCCCTTGGTGGAAAGAGTCTTGGTTTTATTTGGGATTGCCTGATCCATGCAGTCCTGAAGGTGTTCATAGAAGGCATTTGTAAGGGCTTCCACAGCTTGGGTTGTGGTTTCCATTGGCTCAGGGGCCTTGAAGGATACCACACCTGTCTTGAGTAGTGTGAAGTTTGCTTTAGAGAAGTTCTTCACTGTGGTCTTTTTGTTTGGGGTGGGGCGGGATGTGGATTTCTAGTGAGATTAGTTTATGATCTGATCTCACCAAAGAGGGATATACTTCCGGTGTGGAGCATTTTGTCCCCATGTTTGTGATGATGAGATCTAGTATATTTTCTACTCTTGTGGGGGTGGTGACTAGTTGTTCCATGGCATTTGAATTTATGAACTCCAGGAACCTTTGGGCTAGAAAGTTGGGGCTTGAGTAATGTTCCCAGTCTATATTCGGGTAGTTGAAGTCACCCAATATGATGGTGTTTGGTGATACATTTAAACCCTCCAGTGTCTTCAGGAAGGCTGTGTGGGTTTCCTGAGTTTAAGAGGGTGGCCTGTAGCATGCTACAAATTGTAGAGCAGTTTTGCCTATGGTTAATTGCACCTGGATGGTTTCCGATGCTTCGTGCGTAGCCACCAACCTGGAGGTGTGGGTATCCTTGATGAATATGGATACACCCCCTCCTTTTGTGGTATGGTCCGGGTTTTGGGGCCAGAACGCATGATATGAGGTAAAACCTGATAGTGCCGGGGTGCTCTCAGGAGCCTTGAACCAGGTTTCAGTCACAGCACAGACATCGATGTTCTCCATACTGAGAAGGGCCTTGAGTGCGTGCATTTTGAGATTTAGACTTCTGGCATTGAGCAGCATTACCCTTAGTTGGTTCCCGTTTTTGTTTTCTAGGGTGGTAGGTTTAGAATTTGAGCCTTGCCTAAAAAAGGCACTATGGGGGTGGCAAGAGCCTTAGCCAATATCCGGAATCCCAGGGGTGACAGGTGCAAGCCGTCCCTTGCGAAGCAGCGTGACTTGTCAAGCATGCCATCCCAAGCAGACAGACACTGGATCCCCTTTGAATGACACCAGAAATTAAGCCAATAATATATATATATATATATATATATATATATATATATATATATATATATATATATATATATATAGATATATAGATATGTATATATTTATTTAGATATAAATATATATACACACACACACACACACACACATACATCTACATGTTTAACTACATTTCCTGTACTGTTGAATGACTGTGCTGGATGATATGTTTGTGAAAACATCAGATTTATGTATATCTGACATGGCTTAGTGGTAAGTCACTTTGGCTATGGAATGCAGGGTCCTGGGTTTGAGTCTTGCAGAGGCTGTTTATTTTGTTGCTAGGCAGAACAAAGGTAGTTGGATACAGAGTGACTAGGCAGTTGTAAGTGGGTTGGTGCAGATTTGCGCAGAGGTAAGAATTGCTAACTTCTGGTTACAGTTTCTTATACTCAGTTAGCTTTTCAATTGCTTAACCTGTGTAGGCATTGCTTACCCCCATGCAAATAGGCTTAAAACCACTTCTTCTTCTTCTTCTTCTTCTTCGGCTGCTCCCATTAGGGGTCCCCACAGCAGATCAACTGTTTCCATTTCTTCCTGTCCTCTGCATTTTGCTCTGTCACACCAACCACCTGCATATCCTCTCTCACCACAGCCATAAACCTTATATTAGGCCTTCCTCTTTTCCTGTTACCTGGCAGCTTCATCCTTAGCATCTTTTTCCCAATATACTCTGCATCGCTCCTCAGCATATGTCCAAACCAATGTAATCTTGCCTCCCTGGCTTTGTCTCCAAACCTTCCAACCTGGGCTGACCCTCTAATATACTTATTCCTAATCCTGTCCATCCTTGTCACACCCAGTGCAAATCTTAGCATCTTCAACTCTGCCACGTCAAGCTCTGACTCCTGCCTTTTTGTCAATGCCACTGTCTCCAACCCATATAACTTAGCTGGTCTCACTACCCTCTTATAGACCTTCCCTTTCACTCTTACTGGTACTCGTCTGTCACAAATCACTTTTGACACTCTTCTCCACCAACTCCATCCTGCCTGTACTCTCTTCTTCACCTCTCTTCCACACTCACCATTACTCTGAACTGTTGATCCCAAATACTTAAACTCATCCACCTTCGCCACCTCTACTCCCTGCATCCTCACCATTCCTCTATCCTCCCTCTCATTCACACACATATATTCTGTCTTAGTCCTGCTGACCTTCATTCCTCTTCTCTCTAGAGCATATCTCCACCTCTCCAGGGCCTCCTCCACCTGTTCCCTACTCTCACTACAGATCACTATGTTATCTGCAAACATCGTAGTCCACGGGGACTCCTGTCTGATCACGTCTGTCAACCTGTCCATCACCATTGCAAATAAGAAAGGGCTCTGAGCTTAAAACTGCTTGCTGCTGCTTAAAAGTGTTTACTTCCGCTTCCCCCCATGCTGATTTCTTTAAAAGAAAAGAAAAAAAGGGTTGATAGGAAAGTGCTAAAAAAGGGGCACAAAGAGAGAAAGAGAGTAGGGGAAATAGTTAGGGATGTGCAGGAAGGGTGTATGGAAGGCCCATAGCTGCCCATTTCTTCTACAGCAACAACTGTGCATATACAGTAAATTTGGATGTAGATTTGGATACTCAAACCCCTGAGGGAGGGGTGAAGACAACAATAATAGGTTGTGAAACCAATTAGACAACAATACATGTGCGCAGTGTACACTTGTGCAAAATGGACAGCGATGTATGGGTTGAGATTTTTTTTGGGGAACAGATTGTCCTTTTTGTGTTTTTTTATTAAGGTGAGAGTGGGATGTTGGGGAAGCATAGCAAGTATAACTGGGGAGGATAGTTTGGGTAGGATGTACCCAATAGTGTGGGAAGAAATAGCCAGGGAATTGTTATGGCTAGGCTTGTATAGGCCCTAGGGTTGATAGCCTAGTACCAACCTATGAACCTATGACAGACAAGATAGACAAGACAGCATACAGGGGTGGTATACAAAACATGTGGGGGTAAACACCTTGGACGGGGAGTGGTGTTTGGAAGTCGCAAGCCCATGAGCCCCCAAATGGAAACAATGGGACTGAGGTCCCCACCCATGGGCAGTCACCACTGCACCTTCATGGCCCCAAAGGTGGCTGTGCTGAGAGCTGGGTAGGAGGGGCAGGCTGACCCACTAATTGTGCCATGCAGCCCTCAAGCTGGCGTAGCTGGTCTCCAAACTCCTTGTGGAGCTCACTACGCACCACAGCCCAGACCTGATGGTGGGTGACAGGTTCCTGTCTGCCCCCACTCCCAGGGGGGCAAACCCCATCCCCTGTGGTGGTTCCACCCAAAGGTGGTGCAAGGCTAATGGACAAGGATGTCCTAGGCTGGGCCCCAGATGTGCTGGTGCCCAGTGCCATGGCCAGCTGAGGTGGGACAGGTTGGTCCACTGAGACCGGCCTTCCTATACAGGCTATGGTGTTGCAGTTCTAAGACAGATATGGGTTAGTAATAGTCAACAGCATTCAGGATTAGTTATAACAGCATGCATAGATATTCCCATTAACACAAGACACTAGATTTGGAACTGTTTCAGAGCAAGCAGAACACATGCATATATGGCACACCAGTGACCTTTACAACAGCATGCAGGTTTCATTGACGGCAACAGGCCACCAATATGGGAGTATTTCAACATGGCACATGCATAGAACCAAATGTCAATATTTATTAAGCAATAGGACATATGTCCCAACAGAAGTTTTGAGAGTACACATTCCCATTGAGGTGTGTATTTAGGTTATTGGTGCAGATATGGTGGGGGTGAGAGAGACAGGTCAGTTAACAACTAATACATCCCTGTAGCTTTCATACCCTTCTTAGTCACTGCAGTGATCTGTCCCTTACTTGTATTATTACACTACCCAATGGCCTTAATTTGTACAGTGTTATGTTTGTAGATTAGTATGTATGTGAACTGTGTTTTACCTACAGTCTACACATCTTACCTAGTATAGCTGTGGAGAAAATCTTTGTTAACTCTACCTGACAATTTCTACACATACTCCCAGAATCCATGCTTGTAGAAGAGTATATAAGTGAACTGTGTTGTATCTACAGTCTGCACCTCTTACCTGGGATACCTGTGGGGAATATCTTTGTTAACACTACCTGACAGTTTCTACACATACTCCCAGATTCCATGTTGATGTTATACACATACCTCTCAATCTCTTATTGCACACACTCTTGTCAAGGCTTGACAAGATGCAGGTGTTAATGGGACATATTTTGAGAATTGCTTTCATACACTTTGGGTGAGATGCTACAATGACAGGTTTGTTTTCATAAACATTTTCTGAAAATGTACAGGTCTATCGGTTATATGTCATTAAAAGCTGCCTACATTTCTTGGATCATCAAACTGATTTGTCAGGGGGACAGGGTATCAGGCAGCATATTTGGGCCATTTATCTGGACATGTTGGACAGATCTGAACAGTTGAGGGGTATGAATATGCATACAGCTTAGTATCATAACATTCTGACACATTCTGTATCGTTGATGGTTATGAGTATGCTTACAGCTTACTATCTGAATATTCTAGCAAATTCTGTACAGTTGGGTCTAATTATGCATGCAGCTTTCTATCTGGACATTCTGATAAATTCTGCACAGTTGTGGGGTATGATTATGCATACAGCTTACTACCACTCTAGGTATTTGAACCCCTGCTGTGTGTGCTAAACATATAACAGTTAAAATCACAGTGCAGTGTGCTATATGGGAATTAGTGTGAAGCTTTCCAATGTTTTCTGTCTAAGTCTTCCTCACTTGTACAATATTACCTCTTCGGATTCCAACATTGTTATACAGATCTTCCTACTCATTTTATCTGCTTACCACAGTGTGGGTAACACTGCTTAATACAACAGTACTATTTAGAGAATGCAACACTACATTAACATATGATAGCAGACTAAACACAAGCACTCCAGGGTTATACCTTTATTCCCAGGATATTACACTTTTATTTACATACAACCTATGTGACACTCTTCCTGTCATATTGTCTAGTTTATTCAGTACATCCCATACACAATACATTTTTATAGTTGTACATTTTCTAAGACTTTTATATTTATTTATGACAGTACATGCAAGATTATTAGTAACCTGCCTCGCGATGCAGTATTTGCAGCCTAGAAGCATGGGCTTGCTGGTTTGCAGCCCGCTCATCTACAGCTGTCTGAGAAATACAGTGATATTTAGCAATACCTATCCATAGTATACACAAGCTAGGCAATTACTAACTAGTTAGTAGAATGAGTAGTTACTCACTGCTGGGGCATCAGCCGTCTGCCTAGATTCTTGGATCCACTGATCCAATAGATGCCTCTTATGCCGCTTTAGGTCAGCATGGTGATGTCTGACCTGCTCACCAAATCGGGGGATATCAGTGGAACTAGTGAGGTCATGGGCGAGACTGTCCCAGGCTTCTGCTTTATATTGAGAGTCCTGGTACTGGCCCTGCAGTAGTCTCTCTTCATGGTATTTTACCAGGAGCCATACCATGACTTTAGACTCCTGGATGCCCCAGGACTGCACTCAGAATCGAGAGCCTTCCCCAACACCAGCATTCTGCCTACAGGAAGAAGCTGCAACCAGTTATGAAAGTATTCCCGCCTGTGGGGTTTAAATATGCCTGATTTCTCACACTTTTCTGTGATTGGATGGTTTTGAAAATGCTAAGTTATGGGCAAACCTGCTTACCTAAGGTTGACATTGTTTAAAGGGGTATACCAATATGCAGATTGAATTGGCTGGCCTACACATTGCTTACACCTACTAAGCTGGGCTGTGCAATGTTTAGTGTTGCTTAATATTTAATTTGCATTACATTTGCTTTTTGGCATTGATTTATTATTCATTACATGTTATATATGTGTCTGGTATCCATGATTCATGTGAACGTACACTGTATGGGTCCTGGGGACTTCAACACATTTTTACAATGACATCTCACATCTGGGCTTACTGCAGTACTCTGGGTCACATATTTATGTTATGCAGCAGGTTATACAATATAAGACTGCATATAGATTCCTTTTACATGTTCAATTTGATTTTCCTATAGTGAGGATTTGTTTGGTGACTTAGTGGTTAAGTACTGTGGTTATAGTGTACAGGGTCCTGGGTTCATGACCTGCAAAGGCTGGTTATTTTTTTTCTGGCCAGAACAGCGACTGATGCATTCAGAGAGATTAAGGCACTTTGAAGCAGTTGTAAGCGGGTTTGCACAGGTTTGCACGAGGTTAAGCAATGCTAACCTCTGGTTAAATATGCTTACAGAGATTCAGCTTCAATATTGTTTAACCTGTGTGCGTAATGCTTACCCCTGCACAAACAAACTTAAACTCGCTTACTACTGCTTAAATATGCTTACTCTTGCCTACTAGTGCTTACTCCCACTTACCACCACACTAATTTAGACAGTAATGTCTAATTTTTCTTAGGAAGGTGGTGGATTTGTAAACTGTATGGATTTATCATTCATTACACATTTTACCTTCCATTTGTATCCCTGATTCCTGTGTACATATCCTGTATGGGGGCACTTGTGAGTATCTGTGGACTTTACAACATTATAACAATGACACCTCACATCTGCATTTAATGCAGTACTCCAGTTCACAAATATATGTTATGTTGTAGGTTATGCAACAAAATGAAGTGGGAGTGGGACTTGAACCGGGAATGACTGCTCATAAGGCGAATGCTCTGCCCACTATACTATTGCTGTACTGCTTCATTTGCATATATCTTGCTTTTTATCCTCTTGTGCTGTTTTAGCTGGATTAACCATAGCAAAGTGATGGGCAAACCCACGCAACTACAGTTAAATTTAATCTGTTTTATAAAAAAAAAACTTCTTTATATTTAAATGTTTTAACTATTGCTCTTGTAAACTTGGGGGGATGTTGCTGGGGGTATGCGAACACCTATGAGCAGTCTCGCTCATTCTTATTCATACTCTGCTGTTTTTCATTGCAGGGGCATGTATATTCTGAGAGCTCTGCTCTCAGACAAGCTCCCTGCACTCGTACATGCTCTGTGTCCGTTTAGGAGCTCAGGGAGCACACATTCATTAATATGCATGGCATGCTGCCGTCCAGCTCCTAAATGGCCATGCATGGAAGGATAGTGAATCCGGGAGATGATTTTTGTTCTGTAACAAGTTTTTGCCTGAAAAAAGGGAAAAAGTTGCCCACTCCAGCTTATCTGGTAAATAGCTGAGTATGTGTTTGAACAGTGTGTATGTATGTATGTGTTATGTCTTTCAACTTTTACCTCAAGAGTTATGGACAAAAATTATTAGGGAAAAGCCTTCATATTAGATACTCTTACTGGTGCTATTAACTCAAAATAATTTCCAAATTTAGGAGGGAATGGAACAAAAGTTTGAGAACAAATTAGAGGTGTTCCTCCAAATTCAGAAGGGATGAAAAGTATATGTGAGTATGTGTATTGGACCTTTATGGTTTATGACTGAAAGTGGATTACTTTTTAGTTTTGATAAATAAATTAAACACACACACACACACACACACACACACACACACACACACACACACACACACACACACACACACACACACACACACACCATGCACACACATAAATAAATTAAATATTTAGTAGCAAGGCTTCAATAACAAGATGGATAATGGTTACTAAAGGCATTTAGTCATAGCCGTCTTTAGGCATAGACCAACTAGGGGTGACCACCTAGGGTACCAATCTAGCAGGGGTGCTTTTCCAGTAATCTGGATGGTGTAAATAGATCAGGATGGGGGCAGCAGGTGGTATGGGGGGTGCTGTGCAGCCCTTTTGCCTAGGGCACAACTTGAACTAAGCCGATCCTGCAATTAGTACCTTCATAAAAATCCAGCTGTGAAATCCACACCCCTCCTCCACCCCCGGCTGACTGCCTTTTTATGTTGTAAACTCCCACTGACTGCCTTTTTCTGTTGTAAAGGGTGGTGTTGGTAGATGCAAGCTCAAATGATATAATAATAGCTTACACTTGTATTGTACATGGAGCAGTTTGCATACATTTAAGCATCAGCACTTGTGAACGTTCTTTGTCATTTAATATGATTGTTTACTAAAGCTGTGGCCTGTGCTGAGACAAATTTGGCTATTAAGATGATTTGTGATTAAATGACTTAGACCTAAACTGGCTGAAAAAATGATTTATGAACTACAGCTGACCTAAGTTATACATTTTCATTTTTTTGTATATTAACTAGGCATTACATAACATACCTAGATTTCAATTAGTAGATTTCTCTGCTGGTAGATATAGTCAGGTCAGAAAAATTAAACTCTGATTTCATCCACACAAGACTAGAAGAAAAGAATGTTTGTTTTTCTTTTGGGGGGGCAAACAACCCATTTTCAAAAAATAGATTTGTTGGTTTTATTTATTTATTTATGTATTTATTTATTGACATTTGATTACCGAGAATGTCCACCTGGGTAGAAATCAATTTTCAGCAGATGTCCAGGAAGAACAGCTCCAAAAGTATTACAAAACTTTTAAGAACAATAATTTTAAAATCTTCAAAAATAAAACAAAACATCTGCAGTTTAAATAATTATAACAAATTAGTTATAATATGAAAACATTAGTTAAGAATTGATACGTTATATGACAATCATTTATTATTTAGTGAAATTGTAGACAGTTTGTAGAGAAATTAAAGGTAAGTTAGTCTAATACAAACCAGGGATTGCAATATGAAGTGAGGGAAAACAGGCTTATGGTATATTTAGAGAGAAGTCAGGGAAGAGAATTTGATAGAAGTAAGGAAGTAAGTGAAGAAGGAAGAGTAAGAAGTTATAAGGAATTAAATTAATTTAGTCCTGAATTCTTACAGTTATCCAAACTGGTTTTAAAGGTTGTGAGAGAGGTACTGTGGTTGATTTGTAAAGTCAACCTATTTCATAAATGTGGAATATCTTGGTAAGGTACTTGTCTTGCCATCTGGTATTGTTGATGTGATAGTACAGGTTTACAAGCAGTTTTATTGTAGTTCATAGGTTCTCATATATCCTAGCTACTACTAGCCTAAAGGCTTTTTATAAGCCTATAAGCCTTTTTTTTTTTTTTTACCCCTTATATAAAAAAAAATAAAAATACTGTTTTTGTTTGTTTGTTGTTGCAGCATGATCACAGAGATGACAGATGATTACCGGGTACGATCTCCCATCCCAGGGTCTAGATTTCTCTTGAACAGAGTCAGGTCAGTGTGGTGCTCTGCCTGGATTGGATTGGGATTTTAGCATACAGCATAGTGAGTCTCTAATCTATCCCTCCCTCACATCATATTTATATATATTAAGGCCGCTAAGGTTTTCGCTTAGTCTAGTTTGTTTGGTTTGGATTGATTTTTTGAGGTGGAGCATGTCCATTAATTGGCCTTGGATATGGCCTTTTGTATGTCAGGCATGTCACCTCTGGAGCATGCGTATGCGACTGAATAGAGCTCTTTTCTCTTCAATCTGGCAGTGACATTTTTTTTTATCCTTTTTTATCCTTTGGTGAGGAACTTTTCTCTCTCTCTGCTGCTGCAGAGATGTCGGGTGATCCCTAATGGGGGGGCATTGTTCTCATTGGTGGTCTGATAAAGAAAGAGTACAGGGAACAATAACACTAGATCTGATGTGAATCCCCCTTCATGATCAGGTGGGCAATGAGAAGGTCTTCTAAACCACTTAGCAATGTGAGTGTCAAAAGAAAGTTGTTTTTGGGCTTTTTTTTTACTTTTTTTTTACTATACTTTTTTTGGCTATCTGTTTCTGGCAGTCCTTTTCTGTTTGTATCTCTGTTCTCTTGATCCATCTCATGATGTCTTTCTCTGATGCACTTTCCACCAGTTGGCCTTGTTTGCTTTCGCTGTTCCTGTTTTGTCAACTTGTCATGGCAAACCGTGATACATCTGAAACCCACTTGGAACCATGTGACGGCTGCCACTAGACCCACACTTGTGGACACCAAACCCTCTGGGGCTAAGGACCTGCTCACCCAGCCAGTGACATGGGGGTTGCCATGGGTTCTGTCCTGGGGTTTTCTTTCAATCAACTAGTTTAATGTGTTACATAGTTTTTTTAAAGCAGGAGGTAAAGTGAAAGGTGCCTTGCAAGCTTATGGAGTTCAAGGTAGCTTTGGTGCCTCATCAATGCCTTTCAATCAAAAAGGTGACCTCTTTCTTCCAAAATCAACAAATTCAAAAACTCAAAATGGTCGGGTCTGACAAGTCCCAAGTCCTTTGGTCCTGTGTTTATATATCCTCCATATGAGCTCCATTAGCTCCTTGTTAATACTTTCCAGAGCTTTGGTTTTTAGTTTGGGGAGGCTATTTAGAGGTGAGACTTTGTGGTGGGACCACCAGTTTTGGACACGTATCCTGTGGTAAGGCTGCCGTGAAACAGCTGCCTGGTAACGCTGTAGGCTTGGATTCTGCCTTAATTCTCACTGACACAGCACAGACAATTCCAGTCAGACACATTCATTTTTTTTTGTTTTAGCTTTTTTAGCTTTCATTTTTTAGCTTTGAGAGAGAGGAGACTAGCACTCGGCTGGGACTCTTTTGGGGGACTTTGGGGGGGAGGGGGGGGAGATTTGACTGAAGTATGTTGGGGCTGTATGCTGCATGTGTGTCTGTTTGTATGTTTTTTTTGTTATTTTTGTTCATTTTTCTGGATTTTTTATCCTTGTTCCCCACATAGCTTCAAATAAAAAAATGGGCCTTAAGATGTTCTGATTGTCCTTTTCTCAATTTTTCTTTTCAAAAAAATTTTTTGTTGATTTTTTTTTTTTTTTTTTTTTTTTTTAATAATGACTTTTGACTTTTTTTTTTTTTTTATCATATCATGCTTTCTCTCCTCTTATTGTAAAGTTTGTTGGCTGGGGTCCACCACCACTGGACGCTTGCCCTTTGTGGAAAGAGAGTTGGTTTTATTTGGGATTGCCTGATCCATGCAGTCCTGGAGGTGGAGGATAGAGCATTTTTAAGGGGGCTTGGAGCTTTTGGTTGTGGTTTCCACTGGCTCAGGGGCCTTGAAGGATACCACACCAGTCTTGAGTAGTGTGAAGTTTGCTTTTAGAGTGCTGTTTCATTCATAGCATGGGAACTTGTGTGGACATGACCCTGTCAGGGAACTGTATGACACTTTGTAGAGGGACAGGTCTTTTATTCTATCTGAATAGTTAGGGGCACTGAGACATGAGATATTTTTTGCTGAGGAAACATTGAATTATTTTGAGTTGCTTTTACTGCTTTGTGAGATATGTGCCAGTGGGGATTAGTTTTCAGTGACAGGCCTAATAAAGCATTGTATACTGGTGTTTGGTTAGCTTTGAGCATTAAAACTTGGATACAACTTATTTCTTCCTTGAAATGAAATGAAAAAGTAGTACTGAATTTCTTTTCTGTATGCATAATTTTTGTTCAAGCCAGATAGAATCAAAAGGTCGGGGGAAAAAATTTCTAAAATGCTCCTGAAAGCATCTATAACCCCATGGTTTCTGGGTGCCTAGTAACTCCCCCCCCCAACTGTTAGCTTAATTTAGTTATTACAGGATAGGATATGTTGAAAAGATACAGGGAAAACTAAAGTTGAGGAGGTAGACTGAATTTCTTTCCTTTATCAAGGTTTTCATTCATGCCATCACTGTATGTAATTAGTCGTAGCACACCAACTGTAATTTATTTCTTTTAGAAGTGGCATGTGTGATATCTAGCCACATGGGGTCTTTCAGACAACAAGTTAATTATCCACTGTACTACATAAAGATTTATATTCATATTTACAAGTATGTCATTAATACCTGCATGGTCAATAGTATCAAAAGTGTTATCAGGGTCGAAATACGTTGTATGTATTACATATCCACTATCCAATGCTTTGGTGACTTTTTCAAAGAGAGAAAGTGGAGACAGTGAGTTTAAAGGGCAGGTATTTCTTTTGACAATTCATAAACTGATGGGGCTCCACATCCAGACTGAGGAGGTCTGAGATAATGTATTCATAGCTTTATGTAGGAGGCTAGTGAAACTAATGAGTCTGTGTTTATCAGGGCCTGTGGTTGGGCTATCCTTGTGTAACAGCATTACAATGTCTGTTTTCCAGGCATGTAGACTGCTACCAATGAAAAGGTGTAGATTAATGAGTTTATCGCCACTGTTATAACTTTAATTATGTGGATATTGGAATATTTGACTTGCTGTCTTGTACAAGAACACATAACTACAGTCAGATTTGGCAGCTTCACTCAACTGCCCCTTGCAATGCCTGTAGCTCTTCACATATATTTAAGTACCTGTGCTTCTAGAGGCAACTGTGTTACCATCATAATAAACCTTCTCTGGAAAGGATAGCTGCTTACATTGTATAAACCATGCAGGAAAATTCCCTTGACCTCACTATTAAATAGTATGACTGGCATAAATTTACTGCGGCTGTATATCCTATGTACAAAAATACAATTTGTTCACACATAAGGATTCCACATCCTACCTAGATCTGCCCATTATCGTATCTTTTTGGTAATGTACAGTTCATTATGAGCTGGTATACAACTTCCTCATACATCCTATTAGACCAGCTTTTTTGGTGTCTTATGTATTCTGTCATTCCACTACAGCTTTTTGTTTCACAGAGTCCTGTGGAAAGCCATCCACACATTTGTAAGTCTTGGATTAAATCCTCTCACATCTCTGAGACATCCTACCTTTATCTTATGCTTGTACATTATTGTCCCTTTAATGTCTAATGCTATCTTTGTAAGCTGCATGCTGTCGTTCAGAGGCATGCAGCTTAAAAAGGCAACATTCTTATATACACCAAATCCTTCTCTCCTGTTTTCTCACTACCTATTTGCTACATTAAGTATGTTTTTTCCTAATCTAACAGCCATGCTAAATCGATAAAGCAAAAATTATTTGTGATCTGTCTATTCCTAATCATGTATTCTCTGTTGTAGTATGTACTCTACTGTAGGTTGTCTGTCACCATGTGTATATACTCTTCTGTATCCAATCATTGTCGAACCATGTGTGTATGTATATATATATATATGTGTGTGTATATATATGTATATGTGTACATATATATATATATATATATATATATATATATATATATATATATATATATATATATATATATATATATATATATATATATATATATATATATATATATACATTCTACTGTATTCTATCAATACTTTGTGGAGCTTTTCTCCCCGGGTCTCCGCTGAAAACTGGCTTCTGGGCCAGTCGAACATTACGTAGTAAACAAAAGTAAATAATAAATAAATAATCATAGTATCTTAGTAGAATAATAGACCAACTATGCTAAAGGGCCTTTTTTAGCCTAGCCATGCTACCCAATAATATTAGATAGGCATTGGTCCAATAAGTTTATACATAGTGTCTGGTGACAGTCATGTGGGTGTCCTCATCAGATGGCAGCGCCATCAGCACCAGATGTGCAGTATTGAAACTGCATGGCTATGACTGCCCTGAGATTTGTGGGATGCCCATTGGGACCATGTCAGTTATGGTAGCCTTGTCACTGCACTACAGGCACATCACTTTGTAGCAGGGATGATGTGCACAATGTGACCATGACCTAGTATCTGATGTTATCAATTTTTATTCATTCCTCAATCATTGGATTCGGATCCAATCCTCAGATCCAACTCAGCCAATACTATAGCGTGTGGCTAACTGAAACTCTCAAGTTCCTCCCTACCCATATTGTACCATCCCCCCTAACACACCTCAGGTCTTGTTTGCTGCTTTTGCACTGAGATGTGATCAGCTTTGCTCTCAAGCATATTGGTTGAGATAAGTGAATTTATACTTAAAACCTTTTTTTTTCCCAAATCTCTTTCAGTATATATTTATAGACTTGTGTATTCTTGTGTACCATTGCTGGTATTCTTTTTCCTAAACTGTAAATTTCCAACTTTTCTAATGCTTGCCTTTACTTATTTGCATATTCCTTAGTACCATTGATGGTACTCATTTTCCCTTTTTCTCCTTACCCTAAAATAATATTTTATCTATATTTACTTCTGTTAGTTTAGAAAAAATTTCTTTTTCAGAAGCCATATCTGGGGCTCAACCCTCCAAAACATCTTCCAAGGATGCCCCTAAAAATCCCCAAAAAGTTGGGTTTTTCCACTCAAACGTCTATAAAGCATCCTTTCAAAAAATTCAGATCGGATCCGAAGCTGTCTAGCTCCAAGATGTCCTCTACATCTCCTAAAACATCTTCAGATCAGGGCACTTTGGCTCTGAAGACTCTTCCTCGGGTCTAATATTCTCCTACAATTGATCCAGTCCTTCAAGACTGCCATTTCCCTTCCTCAAGAGATGATGGTTCAAGTCGCCATCCACTACTTCATCTCATTCTTCCAGGAGTCTGATGGAAGCTAACATGGATAGAATGATGATGAAGTTCCTCTTAGTGCAAAAATAGATGGAGTTCTCCCATCTCTGACCCCAATGGGTCAGGATGCCTTTGTTAGATCTAACCCTCCAGTCCCAGCTCCTTTTCTGATCCGACACTTCATTTTGGAGTCCTTGGATCTGAGTTTGATGAGACTGTCTGCTTCAGATCCAAGAGTACTGGTGTCCTCGGATCCAAAGGTTTCTTTGAGCGCACTGATTCCGATGAGTTTGGAGCCAAGTGGCTGTCAGAGCTCAAGCTTCCCAATTAGATCTGAGGTGTTGGACTTGACTTCAAAGTTTTTGGATTTGTCTCTGACCTGCAGAGCCTTGGCCCTAGACAGCTCGGCTCCTGCCTCTGCCTCAGGTGGATTTCCCTCGGGGTAGATGAATCTGGTCAGACAGAATCATGGCTTTTCAGATCCACTGACTTCCTTCTCCCCTGGATAGTCTGCCTTTGAGGAAGTGGAGAAAGTGTTCTCTGTTTCAGCAGGCCAGAGAGTCTCTCCCCCCTCATCTCTACCTTCTATGTCCCTCCCATGTGGTTTTTCTTCATGAGCCTCAATATTCAAATCCAAAGGGACAGACAGTCCAAACCATCCAGACTACCCAGCAGGGCATTACCTTCTCTTCCGACACTTTCCCAGAATATCACACTGAGGAAATTCCCTGGAAGAGAAAATGCGAAAGGAGGCACCTAGATTCTGCTCAGGAATCTATCATGGAAGGCACACATTTAGATGAAAGATAAGGATCCTCCAGATCATGACCAAAAGACATCTCATTTGAAGATATTCTAGTGATTCTCAAGCAATGGGGTGGTTGGTCCTCCAAAAATCCTTCCCCAGAGGAATCAGTGTTTCTGGAGGCATTTGGGTCTGGCCTGTCTACCTCCTGGGTAACTCCACCCACTGATGAGCTCAATGATTTAATCTCTCAGTGGCTGTGGAAGGAACCTGATGCAGTTGAACCCATCCCAAATAGACCAGACCATATTCTGGAAACTCTGACAGGAATGGAACGCTGGAGTAAGGGAATGCCCATAGATGCCATGTTTGTAGAGGTGGCCATGAAGGAGGGAGAACAAAGTTTCACTGTCCATCTCCCTAATATAGATTCTAAGACTTTGGACAGGTTCAGGAAGCTTGTCTATGTTTCAGCAACCTTTGCTCTTAGGTCACTGAATTACCTGGCACATTTTACAAGGCTACAGAGAGATTTGATTAAGGAATAGTCAAATACTCTTGGTGTTTTGCGGCAAATCTGTAATAGCTCCCAGTTTGCATTCATCTACAAAGTTGGTGAGCCACTGGCCTTCTCTTCTGACAAGTAGATCCAAACAGGAGCAGGCCCTGTACGCAGCTGTGGGTTACTCCCATGTGACCAGTTTCTTGTTGAATATAGTCTCATGGATCCTGACTTCTTGGGTCCCATCTGTGAGCCAACTGGCAGGCCAATGAGTTATGTATGGATTTATGCCTAACTCAGAGAGCTTGTCAGCAATGCTTGAGTGGAGTATTGTATAGAATGTCTTGGTCAGATCAAGATATGCAGTATGCAGTGTTTTGCCTTTGTCCATTGCCTTGGTGACCCTTTCAAAGAAGTCAGTCAGTTTAAGTAGGCACAACCTTCCCTTAACAAAGCCAGATTGGGATATATGCAGTGTCCCTAGGTTATCAATGTCCTTGTTTATCATTTCCATAAGAATTCATTCTATGGCTTTTCATTTTAGGCTCGTTAGACTGATGGGTAAGTAGTTCCCTGGGTCAGGTGATGGTCTTTCCCTTGTGGAGGAAAATGACTGTCCATTCAATTGCAATATAGCCTGTTTCAAGGATGTAGTTGAAGGGTGGCTCATGCGGTCCAAATAGGTCATGTTTTAGGCTGTTCAAGAGGTAACTGGCGATGTTGTTGGGACCCAAATACGTGGTATTCTTGGTCTCTGCTAACAGTTGGGGAAGGTATGATGGAGGGGATTTCACCTGGTAGAACTGGGTTTTGGGGTGAAGTTTGAGTAGACTTGGTATGTCACCCTGATTAGTGAAGTTGGTACCATACACCACCATTTCAGTGCACTGCTGTGTTTTACCTTTAAGGATTTGGCTTAGCTGAAGAAGACATTGGGTTTGTCCTTAGCTTATGAGCTATCTTATGGCAGCCTGGATAAATAGCCACTTCATAGGTTCATAGGTTCATAGGTTGGTACTAGGCTATCAGCCCTAGGGCCTATACAAGCCTAGCCATAACAATTCCCTGGCTATTTCTTCTCACATTATTTACTTTCCTGAACCCCTGTCTAGCAGGGCGAATGATGTGATCCCCGGGGTGAATTTCTGACTGCCATTTACATTTTTTAGTAAACTACACTGTGAGAATGAAATTATTTCTACTTTGTCGGTGACTCTGTAATGTTGACCAGTCATGTCAATAACTGCATCTGTATTAATATTTTGTTTCTGAGTGTCTCACTTACTAAAGCTGATTAGTTATACTTTTGTTGCCATTAGGCCATCTGCTAATCAAAGACAGGAATAATTCTTTGCCATGAATGAAATACACAACAGTTTGAGAATTATCAGTTGAATCTGCTACTCTCTGCAACTTCAACTGATTCAGGGCCACTGTAAAATTATTTTGCCACTTTTCATTTAATTCTTAGACAACATTCACAACTCCTATAATTTGTGCAATTATCTACATTTTGACTAACATTTAACAATTACAAATGTCCACATTTCGTAAACTATCAACAAAGTCCATAAAAAATGGGAACACTATATAGGCACAGGAAATCCCTCTTGAAACAAGCACAGATTACCCCAGCCCAAACTCACCTCTTGTCTACTCTAATGTATGCTGCTCCAGTTCTTACCCAGCTTAGAAAACTTGACCTTGCCAGGCTCAAATCATGTTATAATAAAATCGCCAAGTTTGCAAACAATTCCACCTTTAGAACCTACCATTGCCAGGCTCTAAGGGAACTGCAATGGCTGGAACTTCCCGAGGTACTAACCTATCACCAGTTAGTCATTGCCTACAATGTTGTAACACATCCAGAAAAAAAACAGCACTAGGCCAACTTCTCACCCACTATAATACAACTCGTTCTCTCTGATCTTCTGACAAATCTCTAGGGCTAACACTACTGCAGGAAAAGCACTGTTCTCCCACTCCATAGCTAGAACCTGGAATAATCCCCTCCTGCTCTGATGTCTGCCCCTACCTCTTCTCACTTTATAAAGTCACTTAGAACACACTTAAAGAATAAGTGGCTATGCCCATGCATTACATAAGTCCTCAAATTATTCCACTTATAAACCTCACTTCCTAATATACCTACTGTAATATATATTACAGTCTAGGTCTTCTCCTAATGCTGATTGAATTTGTATACTTATTCTGGTATTAACCATGTGTAAGTATTTTTTCCTGTATATAGAGGTCTTGTTATGTCTTCTACTGTATACTGTATTTTAACATATTGTTTGAAAATTCTCTGTATACTGTATTTTAATATATTGTGTAAAATTTTACTTACTGTGAAGCTTTTCTCCCCAGGCCTCCTCTGAAAATGGACCTATGTCCAGTCGGACCATCCTGTTTAACAAATGTACAATAAAATAAACAAATAAATAAATTAGTCACACATTAACTAAAATTTAAAAGAATTATAGCAAAAGTTTCACAAAGTCTACTGGTATGATGGAAAGAAAAGACACTATCCAACACAAATGTTGTGGTGTGAGGAATTCCACAGTGGGGCAGTTTTCAAGAGATTTATTATAATCTTGGTTTCCCCATTCTTGGCTGTGTGTTATAATTTATTATACGATGACTGGCCCTAAACATTCAAAAATTAGCATGCTGATTGGCCAGTTGTAAATTCGAGAATATACCAACAGAAAAAGGTCTGGTCTCCCGGAGTTTTTCCATTAGTATATCCCCTGATTTTTTTTTTTTTTCTTGTCCAGAGGTAGCAACGGAGGAAGGAAGATCTCCATTGCTTTAATCTCACTATGTTAAATTAGTTTAACAAGCGAGATAGCTTAAATAAAAGCTACGGAGATCTTCCTTTTTCGGTTGATTTTTTTTTTAAAGATATTTTGCTATGTTAAACTTGTTTAACATAGTGAGATACTTAAAAAGTAATGGAGATCTTCCTTTCTCCATTGCTACCTCTACACAGCACTGATGTACTGCGTAAGCATGGGAACAAGACCCTTATGCATGCGCAGTACATCAGAAATGCCCCAGGATACCTGCAGAAGGGTAGCACGGAGTCATTATACAATGACATTATTTAAGAAAAGTAAGCATTTTTTTTCATAAATAATGTCATTGTATAATAGCAATAACCCACGGCTGGGTGTGGACAGTGCTGGATTTACCCATGGTTGCCTTTGTTTTGTCACTTGGGCTTCACCCTCATGACCAAACTACACCAACCGTAGGTAAATCCAGCATTATCCACACCCATCAGTGGGTTATTGTTTAATTAATCTCTTGTAGCTTCAGTTAAAACAACACTGTTCAGTAACAAAGGAAAGCACACAGTAGGTATGAAAAGAGGTGAAAATGTTCCCATTGAGGTAGTGGCTAGAGGATTGTTCTATATGTCTGAGAGATTTCCGTATCAGTGGCTCACCTGAAAGAGCTTTAATTTCAGCATAAAAGGTAACAGTGCAGGAGTAAAGAGTGGAGGAGTGCGGGATGTTTTTCATTGTCTACAGGATTTTGGCTCAGATTAGAAGTCAGAGTCACGCTGGAAAGATAGAGTCACATTTAATTATTTTTTATTACTCGTTTTTAATAATGCTTACCTAGTTTACTTTTTGCATTTGGTGACAGTGAGATTTCAATTTGTGCTTTGTGAGTTTTGGGAAAGGGGACCTCTGAGTTTATGTCTCAATGAAGCATGTGTTAGGAATAATGATCATATTTTACAGTGTTTCACTGGTACTGAATATTTTTTTTTTTTTTTTGGGTGGTGCATTTGAAAAATAAATCATCTAGGCAGCAGTCGATATCTTCATGACACCTCAGTGGGAATGTTCATATCAAACACATGCCGGATATTGCAGGTAAGAGTATGTTTTTTGTTTTTATAGATTGCTATTCTGTAATGAATGGCTGATTTATGTTCATGTATTGTCTAGATGTTGAGCAAGAAATAAACAGGGCTCATGTTTTGTGCAACTGTTTATTGTTATATATATAGGATGCTTACATTTTGTAATACTTTATATTTTTAGTGTCATTTATAACAATAATCTATTCATGGATTTATCAGTTTACAGACGTTTCATGTTGTTTGAGTTGGTAGTTATTTCTCTTTCCGGATAGATTTCCAGCTCTGTTTATTTTTACTTGAGTTCTCTATTTTTAAACAGAGTATACAACAGTGGGCTAGTTCTTTCTCATGCAAACAATTTGTTTTGCACTTCAGTAGTCTTAGGATTAATTTCTATATAGATTATGTGATCTTTTGCTTATAAATCTGTGCGTTTTGTATGTGTGTGTGTGTGTGTGTGTGTGTGTGTGTGTGCGCGCGTCTATATATATATATATATATATATATATATATATATATATATATATATATATATATATATATATATATATATATATATATATATATATATGCATAGCTATATAGATTGATCAATGTATCTACCAGTTCAGATAGTCAGATAGTTACTGTGGCAGGAGTGGTCACTTATTTCTCTTTGTTAGTGGTGATTTCAATTTCATTTTACTACTGTTACTATTTCTAAGTTATAAATAATTTTCACGGGCAGGTTCCAGGCAATCAGTCTGCACTCCATTACAACCAAAGCCAATAAGCAATATTCAGAATGTTCCCTATAGCCTCAAGGACAGCAACATAAGATAAACCAGGGGAGAATTTGACACTGCCCATTCAGTTGTCTATGTTTATACTGAAAGTGGCAAGGATGCTACTCCACTTGACATGCAGTGGAAATGTGTTCTTGAGCCCTCCCCCCAAAATTTTAGAATCCATTTTTATACAGCTTAGGTGAGCATTTGCTTATCTAACTATAATAAATTTACATACTAGGGATATTCAGGATTGGGATTCACTATACCTGCGTCATGCCATCAGTGGGATGGCACAATTGATCAACAGCAGTTTGATGCTGCACTGACTGTTCTGGATATGACAGTCAGTCATTTATCCTTTATGGAAATGTTATCACCATCGCATGATAGACAAGTATGTTATTGTGTAGTGTAGTATTCCACTAATGAATTTCACACAGGTTTGGAGATTCCGCTCTTGATCTACAGGCAATCGTGGCATGGCATAATTGATGGGCACACTGTCTATGAATGTCATGGTATCATACCTCTCAACCTTTTAGAACAAGAAATCTGGACAAAGCCAGAAAAATAGGGGGACAAAGGCCTAAAAATAGGGAATCTTTTTAAATATTGCTCTTACAAACTTAGAAAGTTGATTGAATAACAGGTTTTTGCATTAGCATGAATTTTCTGAAGGGTATGAAATCTGAAACTCAAATGTCCGCCTTTATTTTTCTGACTTCAACCTACCATGATTTGCCTACAACTTGCCAGAAAAACCACAATTTTACGAGAAACAGACCAAAATATGAGGCAAAAATCTGGACATTCTGCAAAAATCTGTACAGCTGAGCAGTATGCATGTTATCTGTTCAGTCATACACTAAATTACACAATATATTTTGTGTATACTGTTGAAAGTCTGCTCTTCAGGGGTTACAGGACGAATGAATTTATTACTGAAGGATCTGAAGTTTGCAAATATTGGGAGAGCTGAGAGCACACCTCTTAACCGTCCCTGATTTTCAGGATCATTTCTGATTCTGACTCAAATTTTAGCTTTGCCCAACTTAATCCTTCCTAAAACTGGTGACTTTTAGAGAAAAGGTCATGAATTATTCCATTCCAAAGACATCAGGAATGTTTCTCCCTGGGCCTCTGCTGAAAATGGGCTCTGTTCTAGTTGGAATTCCTGGTAAAAAAAAATAGAAAAGAAAAAAGAGAAAAATAGACTTAATAATGATAATAATTACAGTTATTCAGAAAATGTGTATTGATTCACATTCTCTTAGTTTATCAATGTCTAAAGTGTTCCTGATTGTCTCTGATTTTATTGAGACTGGTCCGATTGGTTGAAAGCTATGGTTGATAGGTATTTAACAAACTTATGGACTTAAATCTTCAATACATATAGGAGATGCATCCACAAAAGTGTTGATGTTACCTTTTATTTTTTAACAGGTGGCACTTTGGCTCAGTTCTAAAATGTTTATTCTGCTGTTTAGTTTATTTTAAGTTCATGACAGGCATTGAGGGAATCATGTCATTGATGGCACTCCTGTAGACAAGGTTAGCTGTGATGTGGGCAAAGTTTGCTACTGGGCACCTGGAGGGTATTACAATACAGAATAACTTAGAAGTACAGGGAATCCAAGGGTGCTGTGTACACACCAACATTGCTTAGAAATAACAACCTGCATGCTGGCAAGTAGAATAAATACAGTAAGGTATTGTAATGTAAACATCTAATGTAGGTTCATAGGTCCATTGGGCTATACAAGGCTAATGAAAACCTGGGTCTTTGCAAGCTTAGATATGCAACCCAAACCACTTTATGTCCCAGAGTTCATTATACTCCTATATGATGGGGTATGTTAGTAAAGAGGTAGTGAAGGGTTATGTGGGGGTGAATTAGTTGGGTATTAATTTACTTACTGTTGACCTCTGATTGCTGTCATATGTTCCCACATCCCTTACTACTGGGTTGACTATTAGGAGTGTTTTATTGGTGGAGTAATTAACTTGGGATGATAGATTCCAAAAGGGCATTGTAATGCATTTTTGTGCATGAATTTTAGGTCATAACTTTGACATCACTCATTTGTCTGTGTTAAACCCACTTTCAAGATGTTAGTGTCTTAAGAGAAATCTATAATAGCTCCCAATTTACAGTCATCTGCGAACTTGGTGAGCCAGTGGCCTTGAATGTTAGCCTTGACTTCTGAGATGTAGATGCCAAACAGGATCTGGCCCAGTACAGAGCCCTGGGTTATGCCACTGGTGACTAGTCTCTTGGTGGAAGTGGTCTCACTGATCCTGAATTCTTGTGTCCTGTCTGTGAGCCAGCCAGCAATCCAGTGAGGATTGTAGGGATTTATGCCTAGCTCAGGGAGCTTGTCAACAATGCCTATATGTATAATTGTATTGTTTTATTGATGGAGGTTAACTTGGGCTGATAATTTTCCAAAAGGACACTATAATGCGTTTTTTTTCAGTGAGGTTTAATCCATGCCTTTGGCACCAGTCATTTGTTTGTGTTAGACCCCCTTGTAAGATGTTGCTGTCATGCAGGAAATCTATGAGAGCTCACAATTTACAGTCATCTGTGAACTTGGTAAGCCAGAGACCTTTGACTTCTGAGAAGTAGATGCAGAACAGGAGCGGGCCCAACACAGAGTCCTAGGATACTCTGCTGGTGATCAGTCTCCTGGTGGATGTGGTCTCACCAATCCTGACTTCCTTAGTCCTATGCATAAGCCAGCCTGAAATCTAGTATGTTATGAAGAGATTTATGCTTAGTTCTGAGACATTTTCAACAATACCTGAGTGGAGTATTGTATTGCATGCCTTGGTCAGGTCAAGGTAGGTGGTATGCACCATTTTTCCCTTAGCCATACCCTTGATGATCCTCTCAAAGAAGTATATCAGAGTAGGCACGACCTTCCTTTATCAAAGGGGAACTGGGATGGGACCAGTGTCTGTAGGCTGCCTGTGTCCATGATAATTCATTGTATGGCTTTGCATATCAGACTTGTCAGACTGAACGTCAGGGCATCATCCTGTTTAACCGCATTTATATGACGTTATTGAAAGATGAAAATAGTGAATGCTATTTCATTGGCCCCAAAACATCTAAACATCAAAATATCGAACATTCAGAACAGCGAATTTTTTTCCCATGGAAAAAATCTGATGCTCCGAAACACATGCACACAACGCAAGCACATCAAACAAACAGCAGCCACACACATACACTTAAATTCCTACATCTAATGCTACACTAAACTAAACATACACTACTATCTACCCACTTACCTTAACCCAAACCCTAACCCTAAGGTCTGTCACTATTGCACACTCACCTAACCCGCGCCCTAACCGTAACTCACTTAAACTTCCCCTTATCCTAAAGTCTGTCACTATCACACACATGCCTAACCCGTGCCCTTACCCAAACTCACTTAACCGACCCCTAACCCTAACGTACAAACAATCGCACACTTATCTGAACCCAACCCGTAACTTTCCACCACAGCGCTAAGAATAGCAAAGCCACAAGAACGGCCAACCGAATTCTTTCCCGAGGAAAGAATTCGCTGTTCTGCAGCTTCACTATTCTTAGCATTCGCTGAATAGTGTTTGATATCAGAACATTCGAAGTTTTAATACTTCGATGTTCTGATACAGACCCATTTAGCCAGCCTGAAGTTGCATTTGCTGCTAATGTAGAATGAGGCACCTCCATCTTTAGCCCCAGTCTGTGCTGCTGCTGCTGGTCTAAATACGTGAAAACACTGTAGTCTTCCACTGCCAGAGTACTTTTTGCATCTTTAAAACAAGTATCAGTGACAATACAGATGTCCACATTCTCCAGAGTGAGGAGAGAGCTTGTAGCATGGGCAGGGCTGATGTTATCATTTTGGGATCCCCCACGAAATGTCAAGTTTGGGGCCCCTGGGCACTTCACCCTGTCATTGCCACCCCTTCTAAGCAACGTCTTAGTTCATGCTGCAAAGTTTTAGTAGTAGCATGCACAGACTGTCCTGTAGCTACAATTAGCTTACATTACAATAGGCCTGTGTACCATACTGTGTTGGCACATCTCACAAAGGACATTCAAAGTTACAACAATTTAGAAGCAACAATGATGCATTACAACAACTCTGTGTACAGGTCTGAACTTAGCTGAAATGGTACTATAGTCACTGCTTATTGTTTCTCTCACACACACACACACACACACACACACACACACACACACACACACACACCCTCCAGTGCTCCTGTCTGTTTTCTCCTTGTCTCGGGCTTTCCATACCGTGTGCATTACTTTTTTTCTTTTCTCAGTTTTGCCTTATTCTTCAAGCCTTTTTCAAGAAGCCATGACTTCCTCTATGCTCTGGTGTATTTTAAAGTTTTTTTTTCTTTTACTCATCCTTTTCATACACTGATGGCTTGAACAGAAATTATGATTAAGGACAGAAATTCAGTGCTGCTGTTCAACTTTAGTTTTTCTTGTGTCCTTTCAACATGCCTTTCCTGACCAATACAGCACAGTAATAACCATTTAGGAAATATCCCAATTAAGCTGGGACCCACAGATGCCATATGGTTACGGATGCTCTGGGACACATTTTAGAGCAATTCCCAACCTTTTAATCTAATGCTGGCCTGAACAAAAATCCTAAGAAAATAATTTCAGTCTTACATTTTTTTCTTTCAAGGAAGACATAAGTTCTGCCCAAAGCTTAATGTTTACAGTTTACAAAATAGTAGCTCATAACAAACTAACAAGACAATTATTGTGACGAAACATACATCTTATCTGGGAATACTACCTGCATCCATAACTCCCGAAAAAAGACTGTCACTGCCTGTGCATCCTCCTGGGGTAAGACTAGGATGAATGTAAAAACAAAAAATAAACAAACCACTGAAGAGAAAAAATTAGGCAGACAACCATTTTATCTTTTTTTATAAAATTCTTGTTCTTCCAGTTAACGCTTTTGTCAAGCCTCCATACACTCAACTTCATCAGACCCATCAGGTCTGATGAAGTTGAGTGTATGGAGGCTTGACAAAAGCGCTAACCGGAAGAACAAGAATTTTAAAAAAAGATAACCTGGTTGTCTGCCTTAGACTAGGATGAAAGTGGAGGTTCAAATGGTCACAATATATTTCAAGTGACAGTTGTGATGCATATACATAGCATGCGTCATCACTGCTACCCACCCCCATTGCAGCCACTTGTATATATACCTGATGTGTGATTGTTAGGAAAGTGAAAAAAAAATATTACAGCAAAAATATTCTAGTTTGTTACTCTTAGCCTCTATAGTGCCCCTAAACAAGCTACATTATCATTCTTTGTACACCTCTGAGGTCTGTAAGAAAACAAGAGACAATAACCATACTGTTCCCAGTCCAAACACAAGCTAGAATGACTTTCTGTGCATATCTCTAAGGTTTGACTGTGATGAAAATTAAAGAAATAATGAACATACAATCCCCAGATCCCCACAGAGGATCTAAGTAGCTGAATGCAGGTTCATAGACTAGTGCTGGGCTAACTGCCCTTATATGCTTAGCCAATTATCCCATGAGAATCAACCCCTGCATCTTGGGTCTGTAAGGTAAATACCTTAACCATAATACCACCTTCGGCAATATATTTTATGTCTTACTTTTGAAATATAATTACTTGTTAACTGCATTTTTTATTGCTACCTAAAAGAGGTCTGGGGTTGGCCTAATGGCTAAGGTCATTACTTCACAGATATAAGGAACAGAGTTTAATTTTGACTTCTCCTTGGTGGTTAGGCTTGCAATAGTCTGGAGACAGATTGCCTACTATTTACCTATGAATCTACGAGCATAATGTATGTATCCCAGCATTACTGTGTGTGCACATATGAAAATCAGTGATATTTTAACACACACACACACACACACACACACACACACACACACACACACACACACACACACACACACACACACACACACACACACACACACACACACACACACACACACACACACACCACTCACTGCAAGGAAAAGAGAGAATTCCATTTCTCCCACTTCATGTTTTTGAGGTGCTGGAGTTAACTAGAGCAAATGGATAGACACTCACACAGACGGGGAAGGCATGCAGTTTTCCATATAGCTAAGAACTCAACCAGTGCAAAGCACTCTGAGATGGCAGTACTACCCACAGTGAGATGGCAGTACTACCCACTGTGAGATGGCAGTGCTACCCACTGTGAGATGGCAGTGCTACTCACTGTGAGATGGCAGTGCTACCCACTGTGAGATGGCAGTGCTACTCACTGTGCCACCACAGCAATGAACTGTTGCTTTCACACATCATCTTCCTGTCAAACCACCAAAGATATTGCAGGTCCCTAAAGCTGGCTATGATGATAGTTTTAGTGGAGAGAATGTCTCCCAGCAGGATTTAATTATGTCAAGGGCACTATGTCAATGCTAAAATATTTAATGAAATTGTGAAGCTTGTTACTATACAAAACACTGTTACTATAAACAGAGATACATTTGAATTTTAAAGGTGATATAAATGAGTCATTATTACTTTTCTAGTTTATTAAGTACATAAGATTGCTGTACTAGCTTTTGTTGGTTTGACAGCCATGTTACAAAATATCAAAATAAGGTAACTTACTGTGGTCGGGGCCCATCCAGCGAAAGCAGGGTTCACTGGTGCCTAAAGCTGGCTATGTGTGCAAGTATTGCGAAGACAATATGTAAAATATATGAAAGTTTCAATTGATTTGAGTTTAATGAAATATTAAATGGACATGATTATCCAGTCTTTATGATTTCCTGTTCTAGCAGAGGAGGAACAGAGATGGCATTTGGTATTACATCAGCAGTTTTGAAGTACTGTACTAACATTATTAGATAAACAGCCAATGGCAGGACATTGATTGTGAGGCACTATCTGTTTTAACATAGCACAGAATTTGTTTTAATCTGGAATGCAAGCTCCTATTTAGAAGTCACTGTCATTTAAGTATGATGTAGCTTACTTGTCTGCATTTGCTATGCTTTCTTATGAGGCTGTGAGAATCAGAAGTGGGAAAAGGTGATTCACTTATCTTTTACACATTTTCACTTTTCACTGATTTTTGTGTGACTTCATATAATATAAAGTGATCAAGGGACAACAAGACAGTTATTTTCTACTGTTCTGAGATGTTTTAAGTAGCATTTTTTGACAATGTGATCTTATTGTGCTGAAATATTAAATTATCAGTATTTTGCATCTCAGCTAAGTGAGACTGAATGTTTCATAGTAGATCTTATCAGCCTGTCTGCCAAAACCAGGAATGAAATAAACAAAATCTGCTCCCCCCCCAAAATAGTTCAAATAACACCGAACAGTCTGTTGCAAATTCTAGAGTTACAAAGATAGCAGCTGATTTAATTGCTTAAACTCTCAAACACTAAAAAATAAACTGATGGGTGCTGCTGAATATTATACTGTCAATTGTTTCTCCTCTCTTTAGGGACTGTAAATTTCTGTAGGATGTGCAAAGTATAACACTTACTTAAAGGGTTATTCTGCATAATGCTAATATTGCATTGCTATATATATTTTTCTGTAACTGTTATATATTCTTCTGGGCCCAAGTTGTGGCTGAAGACAGTCTTTGAAAGTGTTCACTTAATTGACAAACAAGTAATAAACAAACAATTAAATCCATGCACACAGCTATGGGCTGTCTACTTCATTTGTTCACCCATATACAGATTAATTGACTGATTTTCTGCATCACACTCAGTGCATCTTACAGGAAATAAAAAAAAAATGGAATCACACAGTGACATTACACAGCCGTGCAAACATCTAGGAGGTACTGAACAAGGAGCAGAGGAGATGGAGAAACCCACAGCTGCTTCAAGTTTGGGCCCTCATACACGGGGAGCTAATCCGGCTGTTGGTTTGGAGGGTGCCTAAAGCTGGCTATGAGCATGAGCGCAGTTTCTAATTTGGCTTCCAAGCATTGCACAGTAACACCTTAAGGTTGCTTTGAGGATTTTTTTCCTATGTTGGTACTTTTGTTGTTTTGGCATTGACTTAAAAATGTTCTAAGGGGTGAATAAAGTTTTAAGCAAAATCTGAAAGCCCAGAGTGGACAGGTGCAGTACAATCTTGACAAAGCAACATGGTCTGTTAACCATGTCTTCCCATGTCGATAGATATTAGATTTTTCTGGAGTGACACCAGAAACTAATAAATCAACTAGGGAAGCTAATTCTAAGTAGCACAGTGAATTTCCATTCAATTCCAGGTACTAAAAGTAGTACAAGGTTTTGTTGTTGTTGTAAAAGAAACACATGAACTTTGCTACTATGCATCCCTGCTCACTTTCATTACTTATCCCAAGCCCTTAGCCTGGTCTTATGTTGACAGACATTTTCCCTTTCATGTTTTTTAAACTTTATGTGTGTATGCACTGATGTGTCCATCTATCTATCTATACACCTTGTAGATAGGGTTTTCCAAGAACTCTACCACCCTTTTTCAGAGGCAGTGCAGTAATTTAGCAAGAATTATATATCTTAGCTTTTGAGATGGTTTCTGAAGATGATCACAAATTTGAGGAAAGAAGTGCAAAAAAGTCTATGACTAATGTTTGATAGTGTAGAAATTATCTTTGAGTTTACTTTGCTTTTGGTCTAAAAAATAGCATTGTTTCGGAAGTTGGATTCATAGGAAATTTGTAGAGTCTGAATACTTTAATTGCCTTTCAAGAGTTGGAAAACCTATGTAAATGATCATTTTGATGTAAGGAAGGACACTGAAGAGTACTTTTTTACAGTTTTCTTTGGTAACACTAAGAGGTTCGAGATCCATGGGTATATATGGGTTTTGTATACATGTCTCTGAGGTGAAATGTTTACTGATCCGTTTTGCTAATGCCTTTGCAGTATTCACTGGATCAGAATAATAGTCCTATTATGAAAAAATTCATAGCAATGTTTGGTGTTACTTCATTTTCTGATGTAAGTAAAGGAATTAAAATGTTCTTACTTTCTAATGCCAGTCTAAGTTCATGGGAGGCCTTTGTTTTCCTGATGATATTTTCAGTACCTTGTATAACCTTTTGAGTTTAGCCTTGACCTGTAGGTCTTCAGTTTTGCTGTAAATTCTGATGAGCCTTTCCCTTGTATTGTAAAGTTTATTTATGCATGTGGGCCACCAGGCTGGTTTGCTATTAACCTTCTCATTTTGTTTAGTTTTTGTAAGGACTGACAGATTTATAGTTTTCCAGGTGAAAATTGAACTCCTTTTTTTTGGGGGGGGGGGGCAAGAGTTATATTTAAACTCTGAGACTTCATCATAGAATAGTAGGAAGTACAGAAATTCGAAGTCTTTTAATACTGAGAAATTTGCTTCTGTTGGTCTAGGGATTTTGATCTAGAAATTTACCTATTACCTTTGGCTGAATGGGTAACCTCTTTCACCTCAAGTAGTACAAGGGCTTCTTTCAAGCATGGTAATGTATTACTGCAGTTAGTTTTCTTGCTTAACACTTTGTTTTGCCCCTGTTTATAGTTAAATACTCACCCAAGGATGACCCTATGGAAGTTAAATCATTCATTAACTACTGATCTTGCTCGTGTATATACTCCAGATGTATGCATAATGGATATTTGCTGCATATTCACTAAATGTTCTAGGCTGTTAGGTATATTCTAGGGAAGCAGTCCAGAATATCAATGAGAGGCCTAGGCATGTAAGCTCAAAAAACACTGGATGAGTTAAGTGCCACAGTTGGGGAGTGCTATCCTATGTACTCCTGGGGTGAATGTACAATTGCCCCTCCAATTATCCAGAATAGTTCTGAATGGTGCCAATGAGTTGCACTGCTTGACACATAGTAGACATTTATTCAATAAGTAGGGGATTTCTTAGACTGGACTATATTTTGCCAGCAGGTTCTTTTCATGTACCAGTAAAGGTTAAAGTCTTTTGTACAGATAATTATGGAGCTTTTTGTTTTATGTAACTGTAAAATATCATGCAGAGTGGAGTCTTTCTTTGCTAAGAAGAAAATATCTAAAACAAAATGAAGGAGCCTGTATAAAAGATAATACAGTCAAAGTGTGTTTAATCTATTATTTTATCTTATTGACTGTAAAACAATAATTTCTTGGATTAGAAATGGAGGAGCATGTATGAAAGAGAATATAGTGAGAGTGTGTTTAATCTATTATTTTAGCCTACAAATTTTAAACCATTACTTTCTTGGCCAGAAATGGGTGGGGCCAGTCAGGTCACACAAGATGCTTTGAATCACAAGATGAAGGTGGTACCATTCACCAGCAGTTCAGCACACTGCTATGTGTTATCTTTAATATTCTGGACATAGCTGAAGAAGGTATTGTGACTGTCCTTAGCCTGCAAGGCTATCATGACCTCATACTTGGCTCTGGACTTAACTAGTTCTCATAATTTCTTGTTTAATTGTATAGCAGACAATTGTCTTTAATGGAATTGCTCTTCTTGAATTTGATCATAAGGTTTCTTCTATTATTTTATTATATACTCTGTTTAGGTGGGGATTCTATCAGTTAGTTTGTTTTTAGTGTTTGTTTTGGGTTTACTTCTGGTAGGTATGGCAGCCTCTATACAGCCATTCACATGTTTGTGTTAGGGATTCTATAAATAATTCTGCATAGTTAGCTGTGTGTCAATGTTAGGGGAGCCTTGAATTTTGACAAACTGTCACTTAATAGGATGTAGTCTGCCTTTGAATAGTTTCTAACTGTTTCTGGTTTAGCTGGATTTTCTTGGTTGATTTTTACTTCAAATGTGACAGTTTTGTAATCTGACCTCACTAGTGAAGATGTGAGAGGGGTGTTGCAACACTCATTTGTATTGGTGAGTACCAGATCCAGAATGTGTTCTGGTTGGAGCATGCACTACCTGTTCCAGAGTGTTTGTTTAATAAAGTCCAGGAAGCATTGTGCCTGTGAGCTTGAGGTAGTGTATGTTTTCAAGTCTATAGAGGGGGTGTTAACGTCACCCATGAATAGGGTATTTGGTTGGATGGTGAGCACCTCTAGTAGGTTTATGCATGAGTTATGAGACTATGGGGGCATTGATGGTGACCTGTAGCTAGCCATGATGTGGTGAGGGATCTTATCTATGGTGACTTGCATGTGGACGAGCTCCATGGTCTCACTCTGAGTAACCAACATGGAGGTATGTTTATTGCTAAGTAGATAAACTGGGTGATGAAAAAGGGCTTCCTCACAATAGAGGACACATGGCGACCAAAGCACAATTTGTCAACATAGGTACCCAGATCCCTGACTATGGGATCAATTTTCAGGGTTGTGTAGTCGATGTAATAGTAACAAGGGGAGTCATGTTTGTCAAAGGATATGATAATACATTTCTGAGCATTGATTTTGGCACCAACTATTTGTTTCAATATAGCCCTCTTAGAGAATCATGGTGTCCTCTGCGGTATTCATAATGGTGTCAAGTTTGCAAGCATTTGCAAACATGTTCAGCCACAAACCCTGAACACTAGCTTTGACCTTCAAGAAGTAAATGTTAAAGAGATGTCGCCCAGGGACTGAACTCAGGGGTGCACTGCTAGTGATAAGTCTTTTTTGAAGAAGTCAACCGGGTTAAGTAAGCAAGATCTGCCCTTGATAAATCTGAACTGACTTTGGCCTAGAGTCTGTAGGTTACCTATATTCTAATTTATTAAATTCATAATGATTTTTTTCTGTATCCTTACAGATGAGGGTGATCAGCCTTATAGGTCAATCATTATTTGGGTCCTTTAAAGCCCCACATTTCTGCATGGGAATGACTGCTACTATCCCCCATTTATCCAGCATGAAACATAAATTAAGGCTGACGTTGAATAGCCATTGTAGTGGGGTCTGACAAATGATGAGTTAGGCTTACCAACAGGCTGCATGGTATGTTGTCTAGCATCATAAGATTTGCATTTTGTCCCTTAGATAGCATCTTGAGGATTTGTTTTGGGGAGACTGGGGGTTGTAAATGTAACTATGTTATCTGAGAATATTGGAGATCTGATGGCCTTGAAGTTTGAGCTTAGTTTATCAGCAATTAGACTTCTGCTATGGATCATGCATTTCTTCCTGTGTCCTGTAGAATGTGTAACTAGATAGGTAGGTGGTTCAGTTCTCACAGTGGAGAACTTGTGTGTGATGGGAGGACTACAGAGTTAGGTAAGCATAACCTCCACCACAGCTGTAAACAATCAACTTCTACTCTGGAGAAACATTTTGAAATGTGGGTTGGTATACTGGTGAAAGTGTTTCACTCACAGACACAAGGTACAGGGTTTGATTCTCATGGTCTGAAAGGGACAAAATTAGGCTTAAAATGGCCTACAACAGCAGCTACCCTAGTACTTACCTGTGAACCTATACTATAATGCCCTCTGCGTCTGAGTGTGTAATATCATTTACTTTAAGTCTACACAGTGCTGGGCATTGTTTCTGAGGTTTCTAACATAGTTAAAAAATGCCTTGTTGTTATCCATCACCTGGGTGGCTATTATTATTTCATATTTGGCTTTTTTTATTTCATCAGGGTGTGGAGTTCCTTGTTCAGTTTAAGAAAAGCTTTTTTTTTGTTTCTTGAAAGTAATTTGTTTTATTTTGTGTGCAGTCATTTTTTTTTCTTTTATTATAGCAAATGTTTATATTGTGGTTCTGTTATAGGGGGTTATTTTTGACTTTGGCATTGTAGTAATTTCTAAGGGAGACAGATGTATTTATTCAGCTATTTACACGTGCATAAAAGTTGTCACCTAAGGATTTTACATAAGCATTGGTTGGGGTTCATACCTCTCAACTTCTTAAAATATGAAATCTGGACAAAGCCAAAAATAATGAGGGGGGATCCAAAAATAGGTATACATTTTAAATGTACTCTTATAAAGTTAGTAAGTTGCTAGACTGAGGTTTTGCATTACCATACATTTTCTGAATAACATGAAGTCTGAAATTCAAATGTGTCTCATTTAGTGAATTCAATCCTCACTGATCTCCCAGAAACCCACAAATTTTATGTGAAACAGACCAAAATTATGAGGCAAAAATCTGTACAGGCTGCTAGTGTCCGGACACTTGAGATGTATGCTGGGTTCTCAAGATGGTTTTGAAATTGGCCAGGTCATCATTTAGTTTTAGAAGATAAGCCTTTGCATAATATACTGATGTATTCAAAGTTGGTTCAGATTCCAGTCTTATGGAGAATGTGAATGATTTGCAATATATCTCTCAACTGTCCAGACTGTTGCAGACTGTCCAGCTCTTTGACTTATATTTTTGATCTGATCCTCATAAAATTTCTGTTTTTCTGAGAAATTGCTGAGGAGTAAAGCCACTAATTAATGATATAAATTTGATTTTTTCATAACCTTAAGAAAAAAAGTGTGCTACTGCAAAACTCTGTTACTGTATCAATGTTATAAATTTATAATTGCAAAATTTAAAATATGTCCCCATTTATGTAGGCATGTCCCAGATTATTTTTGGCTTTGTCCAGATTTCTTGCGCTAAGAGGTTATGATTTGTGGTTTGATTTGACCATAGAGGACATTACAGTTGGTAGGCTGCAAAGCTGCCCCATACTGGTAAGGACCAAATCTCATTGCCTCATTGCTTATTTCATTGTCTGAGTTCACTGACATTTTTGTTATCATTAATGTATACTTTAGGTTAGATGTCATTTAAAATACAGTATTTTCTTTGCATAAGTCTACAAATGCAGCCATATTAAAGCAGGCTTCACAGTTGACATAAAGTTTCAATAAATCAGTGAAAATAACCTTTACTCAAGAATACCGCTAAGAACAGAATGTGCTGTACATTTGAGTACAAGCACATCTTGTTTGTATGCTACAAGGCTTGGGAACTAAGGCTAAAGAGGTGTGTAGAACTTTTTAGGATTTTGGTATTATTACGAAATACTTCTGATACAGTTAGTGAAGTCAGACTGACATACAGAAAAGATTAAATATCCAGCATTCCAGAAAGGAAGTTAGTTTTTGGACAGCAGAACAGACACTTGAGCCGGATTACAGAAGTCAAGTTAAATATTAATACTATTCAGGAAGAAAAGACTGTTTCAGTTGATATTATCAAAATATACATGCAGAAACTTTGGATATATTTATTAGCACTGTTACTGTTATCCAGCACTCCAGTATTTCTACTGATTGTTATTATCACCACTTTTATTAAAGACAGTATTTGACATTGTTAAGTAAGCAATAATGCCCAATAGGGTCTGTGTTAATGTGCAATTAACACCCACCCAGGGCAGCGTTTGGCCTCTACACCCCTGCAAAGGTGTTAATTACTCATTAAAACACACCTTGGAGGGCATTATTTGCTTAGAGAATAAGTTCTCTGTAAAATTGTCATGTTTTACTTACTTTTTTAAGTACTATATTATTTTGTATATATTTTTGATGTAATAGTTCCTCCCCCTAATGTTTCAAACTTTCTGTAGTATATGTTAATGGTGTTGGAGGAAGAAATATACATCAAAAATATATTTCAAAAATAATATAATACTTAAAAAATTAGTAAAACACAACAATTTTACAGAGACCCCATTCTCTCTTTCTTATACAGAGTCTCTTCTGCTTTCAAGCAAACATACAAATACACACACTCTCCTTTGGTTTCATACTCGCATTCACTCACACAAGAATAACTTCCAACCTCTTAGCACAAAAAAATCTGGACAAAGTAAAAAATAATGGGGGGATAAATCCCCAAAAATAGGGAAAAATTTTAAATATCACTGTTATAAACTTCACTTGCTAGAATAAGAGGCCTTGTATTACAATGCATTTCCTGAAAGCTATAAAGCCTGAAACTCAAATGCCTGTCAGTATTTAGTGAATTCACTCCTCAGTGATTTGCCACAGAACTTCAGAAAACCACAGATTTTATGAGAAACAGACAAAAAATATGAGGCAAAAATCTGGACATTCTATAAAAATTTGGACAGTTGAAAGCTATGTACACAAGACCGCTCTCTCTCTCTCTCTCTCTCTCTCTCTCTCTCTCTCTCGATCTCTCTGTCTCTCACATACAGTCTCCTCTGCTTTCACACACATATACATGTACACACAGTCTCCTCTGGTTTCATACTCACATTCACTCATATAAGCATAACCCATAACCTCTTAAGCCATAAATAATGGGGGGACAAAGCCCCAAAATAGGCACACATTTTAAATATTGTTTTTATAAACTTAGAAAGTTGCTAGAATAAAAGGTCTTGTATTCCAGTGCATTTTCTGAAAGAAAGCTTGAAACTCAAATGCCTGTCATTATTTAGTGAATTCACTCCTCACTAATTTGCCACAAAACTTCAGAAAACTACAAATTTTATGAGGAACAGACAAAATATTTAAAGTAAAAATATGGACATTCTGCGAAAATTTGAAGAGTTGAGAGCTATGCACACGAGACCACTCTCTCTCTCTCATACACACAGTCTCCTCTGCTTTCATACACGCATTCACGCACACAAGATCACTCTCACTTTCTCTCAATCTCTTACACACACAGTCTTTTTTGCATTCATACATGCATTCACTCACACAATCCATGGTGGTGCAGCGGTAGCATTGTTGCCTCACAGCAAGAGGTTCCCCATTCGATTCTCAGCTAGAGTGCGGGGAGTGCCTTCTGTGTGGAGTCTGCATGTCCTCCCCATGGTTGGATGGAGTTCGAAAGACATGAGTAAATGGGCATGCCTTCATTGAAGGTTGGATGTCGAGCTGGCACCTCAGCGTTCGTGAAAAATCTACTGCCAATCATTAGTGGACCGGAGTTCCGCTGTGGCGACCCTAAACCTGGAAAAGCAGAAAGACAAACAACATGCATTCACTCACACAAGATTGCTGTCAGTCTCTCTCGATCTCTCTCATACATACAATCTCTGCTTTCATGCATGCATTCACTCACACTTGGAGACAGAAACATTAACACACTCAAGCACATACATACGGGTCTGTGTTAGTACGTCGAAAGATATTTCCTTCAAACGCCTCTCCGTTGACACCAAACCACTGAAATTCACTTCTGCAAATCACAGAATTTTTCCCAGAGTAAGGAAGTAGTTAGCCAACTCCACAACTTTGCCTTTTTCCCCACTGTAGTGTAATCTTGAAGTTGATATATAAAGTTAGAGGGGTGTGGGGGGGCTTTGGGGTGAGGGAGTGAAGCTCCTACTTGGGTGGGTTTGATTTAGTGTGGTGTGTGCTCCATTGTGCTATAGGGGAATTGTCTTATTGCCCTGGGAAAAATTCCACAATTCGTAGAAGTAAATTTCAATGGTTTTGTGTTGATGGAGAGATGTTTGATGGAAATGTCTTTCAATTAAATAATATAGATCCCATAACTACAGACACACACACACACACACACACACACACACACACACACACACACACACACACACACACACACACACACACACTTTTTCTGTTTATTTTTTTACACTTGCTAAACAACAAAAGGGCTGCTTAGCGCGCATCAAAAAATGGTGGTTGTTAGTTTTTTTCTGTCCGAGCTCCACGGACTCGTTTTTCATTGGCCATTACTTGTACATAATATCCTGCTGGAGAACGTTCATCCTCCAATCGGTGCTGATGTGCAGTTTGCCCATTCTCTAACATATAATAAAGCATTATTAACAGAACTACCGTCTTTGTAGCATATGTTTTGTGAAAGTACAAAAGACTTGTTCCACAAAGGAGAGACTGGCACTTTTCAGCACAAATTGGGCAATTAACAATAAAATCTTTCATTCCAGTCTCATTTCAGTTGTTTCCAGCTAATTCCAGTATACTACAGTCTTCTGCCATGGTACTATCTTGTCCAATGACATATCATCTCATAATGACATAATGAATATTATCTGGATGCAAAAGGCTACCCATGTCTACCTGAACAAATACAGTATTCCTCTTCTACTTTGTGCATTTTACTGGTGACACTAATGGTTCTGTACTTGCCAAAGGAAGCAGTAGACCCTCCATTTGGATAAGAACCACTTTGAATTATTTCTATAGCTTGTGGACCCTGTACTAGAAGAAAATATTGTACAGCACCAGTAAAACTTCCTGGGATATTATCTGGGCCAGTGGAGCTAATGTTCTTCATTGTGCTCATCTACTTCTTAACGAGGATATGATATCATGGTGGTTGCTCTCAAAAGCCTAGTATATTAGTGTCTTTATTTACTGGGGTTTCAAAGCTATAGCTGAATTTCTTTGTAGATATTTATGTCATCTGATTTGGAATTTAGTGCACCATTAATTCCTATAATGCTACAATGATAAGAATTACCTCCAAGCTTCCATTCCTACTTACAAATTATCCATTTGCCATTTTAGCTTATATGAGTCCTTGGCTGCCTGTGAATATACCAAATGTATTAGTATATTTATGAATTTAAATTATAATGCCACTATATTTATAGATGGGTATTTATAGGAATTGAATGGCTACTCCCTGAGTTCTGCCCTTATGCAGTATGTACATTGTCTAGGAATCTTGCCAGAGACAACAATTTAATTTTGTTTTATTTCAGTTGCATTCAAGCAGCTTAACCTGTCCCCAGCTACTGTCATTTTCAATTTTGTGGCCATGAGCTTATCATGTAGGTGCTTGTGCTCTAAGACTGTTTAAAACAGATGCCATTCTTAAAAACTGAGGGTTAATCTAGTTAACAAAATAATGCAACAGCTGCATACAGGATAGAAACTTAGACTGGCAAAACCATGTAAGGAAAATGTCCATGGCATCAGAATTAAATTGTATAAATTTACTGTGGATGCACGTTATACAGCTAACTAGAATTTGATCAAACAAGCATGTCTTTGCCCAGCTAACCTTCCCATTAAAGTATATCTTAATTAAACAGCTAATTGCTAATTAGTTTCCTACCTTTTCCTACATTCTGCTATAATTGATTTTGGTTATTATATGTATTTCTGGATTCCGACAGATTTTTCTTTTATAGCTTTCTGAGGAAAGCAAATTCATGAATTTGCAACTCACTGGAAAAAATCTTCATAGGATCATAAGAAGTTACTTAGCTAATGGCCAAAGAGCCTTTTTAAGTCTAGCCATTCATGCCCCAATTTTTATAATTATCAATGCCCTAGAATTAGAACGATTTTGGTATATGCCCATGCCTTAGGGCATCTACAAGCTGCTCCTGTCCATAAAGGCCACCAGTAACAAGCCAGAGGTGAATTTACAGTCTCCCATTTATTGGTCCAAATTGCATTTTAATAGGATTAGAGAAGAACTCTGTTTCACATGAATTAGGATTATGTTCCAAGAACTGGTTAATCTCTGAGACACAAATCTGTTCCTCCATCATGTTTTGCTTATGAGACAGATGAGGTTTAGATCCTTAGATCAGGTAATTCCAGTGATGTTTGTTTTCTGAATGTATAGCAGATCCATCAGGACTGGATGGGAGAATGCCTTGTAGGGTAGGCATAGATCACCTCTCAATAGTCTGTAGGAGACTCAGGACAGGGACAGGACTTTGAGGTGGTCTGCACAGGACATGTTATTTATACCTTGGATTCTTTTAGTGAGGAACATCTTTGGTCACTCTAGCTGTTGGCAAATGTTTGGTTAGGTACATGCTGAAGGGTACACTGTACTCGATTATTAGTTTAATAAGAGCTGAGAATAGTGGGGCTATGATCTCCTTAGAGCAAATCCTTTCCCTTATAATACTACTGAACTCTCCCTCTTGCCCCCCTTGCTCACCTTTACTCTGAACTTACCTTTACTCCCTACTGATTGTTTTTTCTCTCTGTCTTGCATTTCTTTCATTTGGTTCTACCCGCTCCATTTGCCCTTCTGGCTCACTCCACTTCCCTACCCTACCCCCAAATCCCACTCACCCAGGGAGCACCTACATTTATACTTTACTAACCACTCCCAGATACTCAAATACCATACAATCAAAACATCCACCCCCACCCATAAGCCACTCATCTGCAAGTAACCCCACCATCTTAATACATCACCTACACATATTAACCAATCTGATAATGCAAGGCCAAAAAGAAGAAAGGTGAATACTCCACGGCAATCGAAGCAAGCCAGGAGGATAGTCAATCTGTGTGACAATAAATCCACAAAAATGAGAAAATAATGACCTCTTTATTAAAGAAAGTAGAAAAAAGTAAGCGTTTTCACGTCTCTCTCGATGCTTCATCAGACTTAAAGTAACAACAGCATTCAAAGTCACTTAAATACCACACTGTTCACTTAATAAACCAATCAATCTTCTCATATCAGACACCTGGTAAAACAAGGTCACATCCTTAAAGATATATAGCTAATGTGTAATTTAAAAACATTCATAAAAACCTTCACATCTGTCACACTAAAATAAATGACAGTTATGATAGGAAAACAGCAATAACTAATACATATAAATATACATAAAAAAGCAAAAACATTACTAAAATTATATTTAAAATTATATTTAAAACCCCAAGATAACTATGCCATAAAATATTAATTGGCATTAGTGTCTCAAAGGTTTATCCAAAAGAAATGGTTTCAGTGTGAACCTATCGTTCAAACCATGTCCTTTGTCTGCAGATAATCTGACCATCCATCCGGCTTCCTCTTTTTCAGTATAATTACCAGTGTTCCCTAACCTTTCTGTGGTATATACAAATTCCAAAACCATAAACTTAAAAGTATGTGTCGTATCATTCTGTAGGACATGATTGGCTAGGGCATTACACTCATTCTCTCTATTGATAGCATATAGGTGTTCCCTAATCTGTTCTCTTAATGTCCTGTTGGTTTTGCCAACATAAAAACATTGGCATTTAATACAGAGAGCCAGATAAACTACATTTCTGGATTTGCAGTTAGCGTAATGGTCGAACTTATACTTAACACCTGTGACAGGATGTTCAAAAACAGTGGTATTCATAATTAACCCACATTGGTTACAGCTACAACATGGATATGTTCCCTTTCTAGATGAGGTTAGCCTATTAGTTTCTCTCTTCTCATAGCAGAGCAATCTTTTTAATGATTTAGTGTTTCTGTAGCTGAAACTGGGGATCTTCCCTACCAAACCTTTTATATTTTCATCTAACTGTAAAATTCCCCAATGTTTCTTAATAACCTCTACTATGGAATTATTGTTATTCGTATAAGGAATAACTATTCTTCTCTTCCCTTGTCTGTTCTTTCTAGTTTCTATCCTTGTTTCATTACTTCTCCTAATATATGGTAGACCTGCCTGGTCTCATTCTATTCCCTGTAACGCTCTAAGATCTTTACTGTGATAGCCTCTGTCTGTAAATTCTTGTTCCATCCCTTCTATTGTATCAAGATATATAGAATCATTGCTTGTTAAGCGTGAGTATTGCATAGCTTGATTCTTAACTATATTCCTATAGATGTGTGGTGGATGCATGCTATCTCTGTGTAGGATAGCATTTCTCCTGCATGGTTTCCTATAAACTTGTGTGGTTATCATCCCCTTTTCTTTCATTAACAAAACATCCAGGAATTCTAGCTTATTTTGAGATTACTCACTGGTTAGTGTCAAAAACGTTGTTGTACCATTAATGTATCTGATGAATTCTTCCAAATCATTTAACTCACCCCCCCCCCCCATATCAAAAAACATCATCCACAAACCTCTTATAATCCTTGATATATTTGGAGTATATCATATGTTCTAGAATGTATGTAGACTCCCAATATGCCATCACTAAGTTGGCATACGAATTGGCACATGATGTGCTCATCGCTACTCCTGTTTGAAGATAATAGTTCCCATCAAAGGTAAATACATTATATGTAAGAATTAATTCCATCAGCATTGTAATCTTCATGACTTGACAGCTAGTCATCCCTTTTTGTATTAAATATCATCTCAAAAAATCTATACCTACGTCATTTGGTATGCTAGTAAACAGTGATTTTACATCCAGCATTACCATATAATCCAGATCATTCAGTCTCTTATTAAAGTTATACAGTGCCAGAGTCTCCAAAAACTGTTGTGTATCACATAGGATAGAAACTGTAGAGTCTACTATAGGTCTCAGTTGTTTTTCCAAAAAATCTGACATACTCTCTGTTAGCCACCCTTTTCCAGACACTATAGGTCTTAGTGGAGGTTTATTTAGTGATTTATGTATTTTCGGGAGACTTCTAAACATTGGTATTAAAGGTTTCTCAATCAGAAAATATCTATACAAACTATCATCAACAATGTTACACATCAACATGTCATAAAGATCTGCATGCACAGTTTTTATAATTTTATCTAAGTCTGACATCAAAAGCTTCTTATATGTAATAGTGTCTGATAACATTTCAGTAACAGTGTCATTGTAATAACTACTGTCCAACAGCACTGTAGCACCCCCTTTATCTGCTGGTCTTATCACTATATCAGTGTTTTTCTGTAGTGTATTCAATGCCAGCTTCTCATCTTTAGTTAGATTAAAAAATCTAGGTTTCAACTTATTGGTATTATTTTGAAACAATGCAACTAAATCATTGGTACATGCTTTTTCAAAGCTATCTAACAACGGATGTAAACTAGGTACATACGTGGAGGGTTTTCTAAAGCAGAATAAATCATCTTAATTTACTGTACTGTTGCTATATTGCATGCTCAGTGCTACATTCCTGGGAAAACATCTAACATCTACAACTAAATCACTCACATCTATGCTCTGTGAGGGAATAAAAGAAAGCCCTTTATTTAAAACAGATTTTTTACATTCAGTCAATACATACTGTGAAAGGTTGATAACTAAGTCTTTAGTGTGGGTCTCAATGTCTTCTTTTGGAATTTGAACTGCTCATCCGATGTTTTCCTCTTCCTGCCCTTGTACTGTGGGCTCCATGTCTGCCGGCCGGTTGCTTGAAAAGGCAGTGGAAAAATGAGACCAGTTGCTTCATTCTCCCCTTGTGTAGAACTTAAATCAATAGCCTGCGGTATTTTCCTGAATACTACTTGCCCATTCTGTGCTGATGAAGTATGTAATACTTGGGTTGAGACTGTAGAAGATCGCACTTCAATTGGTAGTTCTTTTTCAGCTGTTACAAGTGGAACTGACGTAATATTACTGGAAGCCGAGGGGACTAAAGAATCCAGACACTCATTCAATGGTTGTTCAATGTGGAGAGTTGTCACAACATTGTTGGGTCGAGCAAATTCCCTCGGCCAAGAGAAGACGTTCCCCTTAGAAAAATCAAGGCATTCTCTTTCTAGTTTTCTTTTTTTAGCTAGTAGCAATTTGTTGTCTAAAGCAGTTAAGGTAGTCGCTAGATCTGCAAGGAAATAATCTCTTTGTGTATGTGTTAGAGTAGAGGTAATTCATTGCTCTAAATCTAGTGCTTCTTTATGTAGCTCTTCTTCAATAGAAATGTATTGCCTTACAAGGAGCTTCATATAACTGTAGCTCATCTCCAAATTTAACTGTTGCCATTTGGAGAGTAGCTCAGGATAAGCAGAGCCAAAAGTAGGCATTTTGAGAATCTGAAGTCCTCTGGGAACAATTTTAAATGAAATGCAGGCTTCCATGTGTTTCTTTTGCCACTGTATATTTTTAATTGTACTCAAAATATCTTCTAGCTTCCTCATTAACTGCAAAGTATTAACTTGTATAGTCTGATCTTTTTTGTGTGATGGCTGCTCTGGTTAATTCACCATATGAGAGTCTTAACAATGCATTTCCATCTGCAGACAACAACTGCTTAAAATCAACTGTTTCTATACCTGCAGTCATAGCTCCATTCAATGATAACCTGGTTTCTTTTGTCATGTCCCCTGGTGTGGTCAAAGCAAACAAATAATAAATATCCAAAAACACACCTCAGGGTAAGGTATCACCTAACAAATAATGTAGCAAGGCCAAAAAGAAGAAAGGTGAATACTCCATGACAATCGAAGGAAGCCAGGAGGATAGTCAATCTGTGTGACAATAAATCCACAAAAATGAAAAAATAATGACCTCTTTATTGAAGAAAGTAGAAAAAAGTAAGCACTTTCACGTCTCTCTGGACGCTTCATCAGACTTAAAGTAACAACAGCATTCAAAGTCACTTAAATACCACACTGCTCACTTAATAAACCAATCAAACTTCTCATATCAGACACCTGGTAAAACAAGGTTACATCCTTAAAGATATATAGCTAATGTGTAATTTAAAAACATTCATAAAAACCTTCACATCTGTCACACTAAAATAAATGACAGTTATGATGGGAAAACAGCAATAAATAATACATATAAATATACATAAAAAAGCAAAAACATTACTAATATTATATTTAAAATTATATTTAAAACCCCAGGATAACTATGCCATTAAATATTAACTGGTATTAGTGTCTCAAAGGCTTATCCAAAAGAAATGGTTTCAGTGTGAACCTATCGTTCAAACCATGTCCTTTGTCTGCAGATAATCTGATCATCTATCTGGCTTCCTCCTTTTCAGTATAATTACCAATGTTCCCTAACCTTTCTGTGGTATATACAAATTCCAAAACCATAAACTTAAAAGTATGTGTTGTATCATTCTGTAGGACATGATAGGCTAGGGCATTACACTCATTCTCTCTATTGTAAGCATATAGGTGTTCCCTAATCCATTCTCTTAATGTCCTGTTGGTTTTGCCAACATAAAAACATTGGCATTTAATACAGAGAGCCAGATAAACTACGTTCCGGGATTTGCAGTCAGCGTAATGGTCGAACTTATACTTAACACCTGTGTCAGGATGTTCAAAAGCAGTGGTATTCATAATTAACCCACATTGGTTACAGCTACGACATGGATATGTTCCCCTTCAAGATGAGGTTAGCCTAATAGTTTCTCTCTTCTCATAACAGAGCAATCTTTTTAATGAGTTAGTGTTTCTGTAGCTGAAACTGGGGTTCGTCCCTACCAAACCTTTTATATTTTCATCTAACTGTAAAATCCCCCAATGTTTCTTAATAACCTCTACTATGGAATTATTGTTATTTGTATAAGGAATAACTATTCTTCTCTTCCCTTGTCTGTTCTTTCTAGTTTCTATCCTTGTTTCATTAATTCTCCTAATATATGGTAGACCTGCCTGGTCTCATTCTATTCCCTGTAACGCTCTAAGATCTTTACTGTGATAGCCCCTGTCTGTAAATTTTTGTTCCATCCCTTCTATTGTATCAAGATATATAGAATCATTGCTTGTTAAGCGTGAATATCGCATAGCTTGATTCTTAACTATATTCCTATGGATGTGTGGTGGATGCATGCTATCTCTGTGTAGGATAGCATTTCTCCTGCATGGTTTCCTATAAACTTGTGTGGTTATCACCCCCTTTTCATTCATTAAAAAACATCCAGGAATTCTAGCTTATTTTGATATTTCTCTAATAATCCAACTATCATTACCCTATATCATACTCCCTAAAGTAAACCCAAACTCAAAATAAACAACTTTCTGCCCCTCAACCAAAACCATGTGCCCTAAAATACTGTCCTTGCTAAATCAACTACTACTTCTAACAACCCTTATTTATTTAAACTACCTAACCCAACCCAATGTCATACATCATTCCCCCCAGTATCATACCACTACCATCTGCTATGCAAACAACACATATAGCCATATATATATATATATATATATATATATATATATATATATATATATATATATATATATATATATATATATATATATATATATATCCCCTTGTCTTTCCACTTCAACAGAGTACTAACTAACCACAATACCTCAAACTATACTTCTTATAGGTTCATAGATTCATAGGTTGGTACTAGGCTATTGGCCTCAAGGCCTATGCAAGCCTAGACATAACAATTCCCAATTCCCTGGATATTTCTTCCCACAATATTTACTTCTATGGGTCCCTGTCTAGCAGGGTGACTGACATGATCCTCAGGGTGAATTTCCTATCTCCCATCCAGTCATCAAGGTTCCTTTTGAAGAGGGCCAATGAGGCGCTCTGCTTGACACGTACGGGCAGTCTATTCCAGAGTATGGGGTGTCTCTGGGTCAGGAACCTATCCCTCCAGCATGTTTTGTTCATTGTGATGACAAGGTTTAGATCCCTGGAGAATGTGGCTCTGAGGGATTGGGATTTCTTTAAGTGGAGCATGTCCAACAACTCAGGTTTTGACATGGCCTTGTATGTTAGACAGAGAGCGCCTCTGAGTAGACGATATGCCACACAGCTGGAGTTTTTTTAGACAGTCAGCATATGGCATCTGCTTTAGGCCTGTGATTTTTTTAGTGAGGTATTTCTTTGGCCTTTCCAGGAATTGCAGATGTCTTGTGAGGTACATACCAAACAGGGCATTATACTCTATAATGGGTCTAATGAGGGATGAGTACAGTGGGACAATGACCTCCTTTTTTCTGGATGAAAAGCCCTTAGTGATGAGGTGTGCCACATAGAAGGATTTCCTGACTGTTGTGGTGATGTGGTTATCAAAAGTGAGATCACTGTCCACCTGTGTCCCTAAGTCTCTCATCACACTTTCGATGTTTAGCGTCCTGCCACCTATGTGGTAATTCACGGGTTCATGTTTTTTTCCAAGGGGGATAACTTTACATTTCTTGGCATTAAGCTTGAGGCCATGGCTCTAGCACCAGGCATCTGTTTCTGTAAGGTCTTTTTGTAGAATATCCACATCATTTGGGGATTCAATAATGGCTCCTAGTTTGCAGTCATCTGCAAACTTTGTTAGCCAGAGTCCCTTAGTGTTGGCTTGTACTTCTGAGAAGTAGATGCCAAACAAGAGTGGTCCCAAGACTGAACCCTGAGGTACTCCACTTGTCACTTGTCTGGAGCTGGATTTGGAGTTGGCTACTTTTACAGTCTGGGTTATGTTAGTAAGCCAGTTGGCAACCCATTGAGTGACATAGGTTTTTATGCCCAGCTTAGTAAGTTTATCTATGATTCCAGAGTGGGGGATGGTGTTGAAGGCCTTGGCAAGGTCCAGATAGGTTGTGTGGACCACCTTACCCTCGTCCACAGCTCTGGAGACTGATTTGAAGAAGTCAATCAGATTCAGGAGACAAGATCGGCCCTTCACAAACCCAAACTGGGTGGGGTCCAGTGTTTGAAGGTTGCCAATGTCTTTGTTTATAAGTTCCATGATAATGTGTTCCATGCCCTTGCAGATCAGGCTTGTCAGACTGATGGGACGGTAGTTCCCAGGATCAAGGTGGATCCTCCCTCAGTGGGCATGAAGCCTGAGGTGAGGCTATGATTAAACATGATACTTAGGTGAGGTGCCAGTTCATTTTGTAGTTCATGTAGTACACAGTCTGGGATGTCATCTGGTCCCATAGATGCTGGATCCTTAGCTTTGGAGAGTGCGGTTTCTACTTGTGTGACCATGATTATTGGAATTTGGCAATCTTTTGGTATTGAGATGGGCCATTTAGGGGGTGATAGGGGGTGAAGTTGGCACTAAATCGATCTGCCAGGATATTGGCAATATCCTTGGGATGAGCATATTTAATGTCATTCTGTTGTAGCTCAGAGCAGATCTGAGCATTGCCATTTAGATTCTTGACATAACTATAGCATGCCTTGTGGTTATCTTTGGAATCTTTGGCAATTTTATTTTTGTAACTAGCTTTTGAGGATTTTATGAGGGATCTCAGCTTCTTACTGAGGCTGGTGAGGAAGTTTTTTGCATCCTGAGATTTTCCTCTTTTCTGCAACAGTTTCTTCCTTCTGTTGTATAGTTTGTTTATAGCAGGTGACCACCAGATTGACTTCCTTTTTTTGGAGAAGAGCATCTTGGTTCTATTTGGGATAGCATGATTCATGCACGAGTGGATGTGCTCATACAGTCCCTTAGTGTAGGATTCTGCAGTCGAACTTCCAGATCCCGTCTGCGTGGGTGTTGTGAAGTTTGTCACTTCTGACTTCAGTAGCATGAAGTTGGCTTTGGAGAAGTTTTTTAAGGAGGTTTCCTTACTGGGGGTGGGGGTGGGATGTGGATGTCAAAGGTGATTTGCTTATGGTCAGACCTGACCAATGAGGGGGTGACCACTGGTGTGGAGCATCCTTCTCCCATGTTGGTAATGACCAGGTCTAGGAACCAGGTCTAGGTCACTTGCCAAACACCCACAAAACTCATTAACCTCACTAATTACCCATATCCAAGAAAATATCTCCTACATCACCTTATCTCCATACTCCTTTCAGGAGACATCCATCCAAACCCTGGCCCACCTCCATCCCTGACATGACCACCCAAGCCCTCCCCTTTGAAGTAACTCATGAATCTCTCCATTTCACAACCCTAAATACTCAGAGCCTCTGTAATAAAATTCCTAACCTCCACACCTGGCTTCTACATAACCAACCAGATATTCTCTCCATCTCTGAAACCTGGCTTAAGCCCCATATAATGGACTCTGAGCTGATACTACCCAACTATCACATAATTAGAAATGATAGAACACATAAAAAGAAGGCAGAGTAGCACTCTTATACTCATTATCCCTCCTAGTAACCCCCTATTCCAAACCTTTCCCTAAATTTGGTAACACTGAAATTATACCTGCCCTACTTCACCTTAATAAACACAAGCTCATATTTGTGCTCTCCCCCTATATTCCCCTAGGAGATAATGTCTCATCCCTTGAAAACATTCTTTCCTGGGTCTCATCCAACATTGCCTAAGAAACAATAATCATGGGTGACATTAACATAAACTGGGCCTCAATCCAATCTCCCACTAATCCACTCAATATTAACTTATATAACTTCACCCAGCTAATAAATTTTACCACAAGACCCACAAAGAACTCCTCAGATGGAAGCACCATAGACTGGATCTTAGTGTCTCACCCTCAGAATATCTCCAATAGCGGCATTCTCCCTGACCAACTAGCTGACCACTTCCCTACTTTTGCCCATCACCTCCCCTCCACCACCCATTTATCCCACGCCTTCATCTCAACTCACTGCTTAAAAAACTTTAATCCTGAATCTTTCACAAATGCACCAAGAAATACCAATTGGAGCCCCCTAAAAACCCTTCATCTTGACAAAGCCCTCTCCCACTTCAATACTACTTTTACAGACCTACTTAATTCCTTTGCCCCACTGAAAACTAAATGCATAAAAAGCAACCCTGTACCCTGGTTAACCAAAAGCACCCTTGCTACCATGCGACTTTGCGATAAAGCCTTGACAAGCCGTGAAAATATGAAAACCTTTACCACCCTCACTGAATACAAAACATTGCACAATAAAGTCAAAAAACTTGTAGTCTCTGACTGCAAAACATATTTCACTACCCTTCAAACCAATCACAATAAGAAACCCAAACTATTCTGGAAGGGAATTTTATCCCTCCTCAACCCTGGTAAATCAGAAAACCCATGCCCTAACCCACATGCATCTGATATGGATCTTGCAAACCAAATTAGCTCCTTTTTCATTAACTCCATCAGCAAATTAACAATGTCCTTCACCATAGGTTCAACAGCCTCTGACCAGCCACCACCCTTCCTTCTTCCCCAACTATCTCTTCCCCTCAACCCCCACCCTTTTCCATCAATCCCATCCCTACAACTACTATAAAAAGACTTCTCCTAAAATTAAAACCTGGCTCCAATGCCCCAGATGACACCCCCCCCACTTCTTAAAAGTAACTGCAGATGCTATTGCTTTCCCGATCTCTATTCTAATCAACCTGTCCATCTTAGAATGTCAGGTCCCTCAACTCTGGAAGAAAGCTTTCATAATCCCTCTCCACAAAGGTAGTAACAACCATGATATTACAAACTTTTGCCCTAGAGCCATCCTATCTCCCATTTCCAAACTACTCGAAAAATGTGTACACCAACAACTTCTACCCTATCTCATCAACAACCAGCTTCTCACCAATACACAGCATGTTTTTAGACCAGCTTACAGTACCTCCACTGCCCTTCTTGCCTTCTTAGAAACAATCAACAAAGCCTGTGATTCCGGCCACTTCATATCCACTATCCTCCTTGACCTCTCAAAAGCTTTTGATACCATCTCTCACAAATTGCTTCTCAACAAACTCTCAAAATTTAACCTATCCTCTTCCTCTATCCAATGGTTCTCAAGGTACCTCACAAATGGACAGCAGGCAGTCAAATGGAAAAGAGCTATCTCTCCCTTCCTGAATACAACCACAGGTGTCCCCCAATGCTCAATCGTAGGCCCCCTACTATTTAATATATTTATAAATAACTTCCACCAAGCCATTCCAAACTGCAGCCTCATTCAATATGCTGACGATTCCACTATAATCTGTTCCTCCCCTTCCCTCACAACTCTTAACTATTTAACACAAGCCGCCTTCTTTTCCACCAAGCAGTAGATGTTCAACAATCATCTGTCCCTTGATGCAACCAAAACAAAACTCATGATTTTTAATGCCTCCAAAACTGCCTCCTTAGACCAAAAATCCTTCACAGTTATCAGCAAAAACAATACTTCCCTAGAAATAGTATCAGATACAAAATTACTAGGTATAATAATCGACAACCAATTAAAATTTGACAAACATGTATACATCAATATCAAAAAACTCATAAAAAACTTGGCATGCTCTACCGTCACAGACGCTTCATCTCTCCCTCCACCAGGACTATACTAGCCAACACATACCTTATCCCATCCCTTTTATATGGTGTGTCCATCCCCACCAACCTGCAATCTTCCCTTAAAACCAAACTCTCATCCTGCTATAACAAAATATCCAAATTTGCTTCAGGTCATAGATCCACCTCTCACCACTGCAACTCCCTTCATCAACTAGACTGGCTAGAACTACCACATTTCCTTATGTATACGCAACTTATCCAAGCTCACAAACTTATACATAAACCATCTCTAAGCCCCTCCCTTGCAAACACCTTCACAATGCACAACCCAAATCGACTTCTTAGATCTAATTCCCAAAACCTTATTAAATTGCGCAAACCTACACATCCAGCTGGTAATCACCTGATGTCCTTCTTTTTAGCTCGCCTCGGGAACTCTCTCCCAACTCCCATTCACACCACTAACTGCCTTTCCTTGTTTAAAACCTCACTGCATGCACATCTTACCTCACAATGGATATGCTCATGCTGTCACCCCACCTAACCCCTGATTACACTTCATCCAATATTTACACACTCGCTGGCACCGAAAATTGTCTCCTAGGAACTCTCCATCCTTAGTGATCCATTTTTGGATCAATTACAGACCTCCAAACAAAACTCCACTGATTGGCCTAAAAAATTGTGTTTGATCTGCTATACTACCAATCTATTAACTATCAAAATTGTGTACTGTAATGTTATAAAAATGCAAAAATATAAAAATGTAAAAATGTATTGTTTGTTACAATTTGTGTACTGTAAGAATTTTGTACCAATGTCTTTACTGCTCTATCTATTATGTATTTGTACTTTTTCTGGAGCTTTTCTCCCTGTGACTCCATTGAAAATGGGCTCATGTGGCCCAATTGACTATCCTGGAAAACAAACTGCAAATAAATAAATAAATAATAAATAGAACTTGATGCCTTGCCCTTACTTATAAGTTGAGCCACGTAGAAGGATGTTCTTACCACCATGGCACATGGTGATCAAAGTTCAAATTACTGTCTATCTGAATTCCCAAGTCCCTTATCACTGGGTCTACTCTTAGGAGAGAATTATCAATGTTGGAATTTGCAAGGGTGGTCATTTTCCCAAAGGGTATAATTATGCATTTTTTGCACTGGGTTTTAGGCCATGGTTTGGCACCAGTTATTTGCCTGACAGACCCTCCTGGAGGCTATCTACATCTTTGGGGGAATTCAGTGATTGCACCCAGCTTGCAGTCATCAGCAAATCTGGTCAGCCAAAGGCCCTCTACATTTGCCATGACTTCAGAGAAGTACTGTATTTCGCTGAAAATAAGACCGGGTCTTATACTTTTTCCCCCGCCGAAATACGCATTAGGGCATATTATCAGGGGATGTCTTATTTACCCCCCCCCGTACAACAATCTACATTTATTCATGTACACAGATCGACATTTATTCATGTACACAAATCAACATTTATTCATGTACACAAACTGACATTTATTTGTTACTTTTCTGTTATTGGGCAACAATTCTAGGCAACGCGTTAACAGTTATGTGAGAATTCTACCTAAACAGTGCAACAAACATTTCAACTTCAGAATATCTACACCTTGGCTTTTACAGTGCAATATTTCATGCTTAACAGAAAGTGCAGAAAAATCTCAATACATGTGTTTTGGAGGAGGGGAATAAAACAGGTAAATAACTGTCACTTTTTGAGTGGTGATGCTTTCTTTATTCCTTACCCAAACCATAAAAGAAGAATGATGGAAAGTCATAAAAATAAGTCTGGGAACTAGTGGCCTTACTTTGTAATTACCCCTTGATAATGAAACGTTACCTTAATACAATAAAGTCAAAAAACTGACAACAGCTTGCTGGCAGCTGAAAGCAGAAGCAATCCATTCTGTTGCCCCGATAACAGAAAATTTATTCAAATACTGTCATGTCATCTTCTTCTGGAACATTGTCATAAGTCTCCAACCCCCAAATTCTGGCCTGAATTTCTTGCGACTCCATTTCCTGTAGAACCATTGGCCCCAATCTGTCATGCCTAGCAATAGATGTCTCCTTAAATGAGCACTGCTTGTCCATGTAGCCTGGTCATAGTGCATTGGCAACACTGTCAGTGATTTTATCCCATGAATTCTTCACCCAAGTCACAAACTCTTGTAGGCTAGTCTTCACAAAGTTTCCACGCTGATTTCTCTACATTCTATTTTCAATGTAGTCATTGAGTTCCATACACAAATTGTCCTTGAATGGCTTGTTTATTGCAATATCAAGAGTATGGAGATAGGCAATCATTTTTGTGGGAATCATTATTTGATCTATTCTTCTCTGTGCAAGGAAGTTCTTTATGTCTTTAGTGCAGTGAGTGCTGGCTGAACCCCAGACTAGCAGACCTCTTTCGCCACCTCGCAAAACAAGTGGCAGTATTATATTGACCCACTTCCTTATAACTGCTTGTGTGAACCAGGCTTTTTCGGTTTCAAGAATGTAAATGCCTGAAATATGTTCAATCTTATCTTTCTTGCCCTTACTAATGATTAGATGTGGGGTTTTCTTTCCATCTAGATGAATTGCCAAAATACAGGTAACACGTGCACTTTCGTAACCAGTGGAGGGAATGTAGATTGATGAGGCATGCCTCTGATCAATTGTTGTTTGAGATCCTTGGCCCATAAGCACTGCAGTTTCATCCATAGCAATCATGTTGGAGAGTTGGTATTTAGAAAAGTTGATGCCATCAACAAACGACTTGAATGCAAGTGCACATTTAATAACTTCAGTATCTTCCAGCTTGAACAGTGTTGTCAAACTTCTTCGAGACAGTTGATGTCGCTACAGGAAGCCATCCAGCCAATGTTGTGATGCTTTGAATTCTTCTGGGGATATTTCTCACTGTGATGCCATTGCAAGGGCAAATGCTTGAATATCAGCCCTGCACACAATCAAAGCCTTTGCTCTCCTGTTAGGAATTCATTCACAGATGATGTCTTCCAGCTCAGGAAATAATGGTTGCCGACTTGATCCACACTTGCACTTCTTAGCATTTCCCTCTTACGCCTGTTGACTGAGGTTATCATATGCTGCTCACCATTTTCAGACCATTCGGAGATCCAACTTCTTCTCTTTGCAGAAAGCCATCAGATTCTTTCCCCAGGAGTCCTCCAAGATTCCTTTCTTATACTCGACGGAATAGCTCTTTCTTTTTGCACTCACCTTGTCTGGGGGGGGGGGTTAATTGAAGACTTATGAGACAGGAGTGGCAACACAAAATGGTGACAGTTAAGAAGACACAACCACACCGGTTCATTATCAAGTGCTCATGTTTTACATGCGTTGTCTTTACTTTGAACAAAGTACACTTGCCAGTGTTTATGGGCCAAGGATCTTCACTGTCAAGTGTGAGTGATGATTAGGGTTACAGTAAGAATTGTGGAGGACTCCCAGGGAAAGAATCTTATGACTATCTACAAAGAGAAGAAGTTGCGTGTCCAAATGGTCAGAAAATGGTGAGCAGAGTACGATAACCTCAGTCAACATGTGTCAATAATATTATTATTTTATAATTCAACATGTCTGTTGTGTGTTGTTGATGATCTTAATTGAGGTTTATTTTTGGGGTAGGGCTTATATCATGACTACCCTGGAAAACCATGCTAGGCTTTATTCTCTGGTTAGGTCTTATTTATGGAGAAATATGGTATATTCCAAACAGGAGAGGTCCCAGTATGAGCCCTGTGGGACATCACTCATAACAAGGCTATTGATAGAAGTGGATTCCACGTCCTTAACATAATGTGTCCTATCTGTGAGCCACTTGGCTATCCATCCGGTGACACAGGGATTTGTTCCTAAATTAGTCAGTTTGTCTAAAGTGCCCAAGTGAGGTATTGTGTCAAATGCCTGTACCAAGTTGAGGTAAGCAGTATGCACTATTTTTGCCCATGCCCATGGCTCTAGTGACCTTCTTGAAGAAGTTAACCAGGTTTAGTAGGCGTTACCTGCCCTTCATGAAACCAAACTGGGATGGGTCTAGTTTTTTTAAGATTTCCTATGTCTTTGTTTATCAGGTCTATGATAATCCTTTATATGACATTGCATGTAAGACTTGACACACTTATGGGTCTGTAGTTCCTTGGGTCAATTGATGGTCCAGCTTTGAGTAGAAAGATGACAGCTGCAGTCCTCCATTCCCTAAGGATGACGCCTGTCTGGAGGCTGTGGTTGAATAGAGATTCTAGTGGGCCTAATAGGACATGTTTCAAGCTATTTAGGAGGTATCCATGGATGTTATCAGGGCCCACTGATCCAGTGTTTTTAGATGTGGAGATTGCGATGAGAACCTGTTCTTTAGTGATAGCTGGAAGAGAAATGGTAGAAGGTGTTTCCTAAGGAGTAACCAGTCATCTCAAAGCCATATGGATTCTGTTTTCTGCTTGTACCTTATTGTTCTTGTTAACAATTCTGAATAAAGGTGATTCCAAAATGGTGGTCGGCTAGTGAACTGCATTTACACAGAGCTCCTTAGTTCAATTTATATTTAATAAGTTTTATATCTATCTAAAGCTACGGGAAGCTCCTAGAAACAAGGACAAATTTTACACTGTTGGATTATTTGGACTATTCAGCATTTCTGACCTATAAAAACCTCAAAATAAGCCATAAAACCTAAATTTCTCATCAAAGCAATATACTCACAGAGACTGATAAGGCCGGACTACAGTTTCAGCACTCCGAAGACCACATGGCCAGGCAACTGAAATCTTCAAGTGATCCTGTTATTATGGAAACACAAACAATAAAAGCCAAATCTTCAGCAATTTTTTGCCAGAAAATGAGAATATATCAAAAAGGCAAAAAACTAACAAACAGCAGACTGAACCTAGTAAAAGCAATATCAGTTCCAATGATGATGCCAGCTTCCATATGGAGGAGTTAAAACAGGCCTTACATCCCATACACTCAGCTATACAAAACTTCTCAGAACAACTCTCAACTCTAGGAAAGTCTATAAGTCAAATGGTTGAAAGAGTGGACACACTTGAACTAAAAACCCAGTCAAATGAACATCTAACACAATCTCTTTCTGAAGAGTTATCTATCAAATCAGATGCCATAAAAGAAATACAACTGAAATTAACTGATCTAGAAGCAAGAAGTCAGAGAAACAATATTTTGATAAGGGGTCTCCCTGAGAGCTATGATAATCAAGGCTTACTTATCATTACAAGACAGATATTTGAAGCTCTACTACAGTTAGATGGAGACAAGCCTGAAATAACTATCGAAAGAGCTCACCATGCACTCCATAAGCGCCAAGACACACTAATTCCCCGTCAAGTATATACTAAATTGCTTAATTATCAAATTACACAACAGATCTTATCTTCTGCAAGAAAACACAAACCATTCATGTGGAAAAATCACAAAATTACTTTTTCTCAAGATATTCCTCTTGTCATCAAAGAAAACAGACGAAAATTGGCTCCGTTTTGCTCTGATCTCATTCAAAGAAATATTAGGTTTCAAATGCAATATCCCAGTACATTAATTTTTTATAACAAAGAGGTTAAATTTACAGCTACCACACAAATGGAGGCAAAAACAGTCTTTATCAAGGCTTTTAACAAATCTCCAGTTGACTAATACGAATTTGTGCATGTGCATACTACAAGGTCTGGTTTGGCTTTAATGGGCTTACCCGTTGGTTAAGATACAAGTCCGATTTCCGGAAATGTTTTAGTGTCTTGTTTGCTTTATGGTGCCATAATTTTTCATAAGCTTAAAACCCTTACTTAAGGTTTTTTCATTATAGTAAAGGCTCGTTTTTTTTTTTTTTTCTTTACAATGCTGGGAACAGTCCTGTTGTTTGTTGTTTGCTTTAGGGACCTATTAACATGTAACTCTCTCAGGGGTTCACGCAATAACGTTCCCGCCAGTGTGAGGTATGTTTAGAGTACATTCTGCAGTCAAGCACTTCAATATACGCTTTTGGACTCCTGCAAACACGAGCGATCAAGAAATGAAGTGCTTCTGAGGTCGGATCTGCTTTGAAGATAGTCCGGAGTTGAATATGGTTCTGGTAAACTGTTGTTAATGTAAAGGTCATGACTTTTAGAGCTACAGTATAGATGTTTTTGCGACCTAGCAACTAGACACTAATACTGTGTTGTCAATTATTAAGTAAAGGATGAAATGGTAGCTGTTGTGGGACTTTTATTAAAACTTGTTGAGGGAAGCTATTCATATCGGAATTGTAAATACACATGCAGTTAGACAAATCTCAGATTTCACTTGTGTGTGAAGTTGTTACCAATTTTGTGTTTTTCAACTGTTTTCATTATGCTTAGAAAGTAAGAAATATGTTTGTTTTTATTGTTAGGTAAATAATGATGCTAGTTAATGGTGGTTTTTAGCATTTAGATAATGATTATAGAGAATTGTGGTGGGCGTTCTATGGGCAGATTTGCTGTAACATTGTAAGATGTGTGTTCAATAAATAGTGTTCTTATCTTTGTCTATAGATAGTTTTGAATGAAGACATGATATGGAGATTTGAATACCATGTGCTTCATCAAATTGTAATAAGTCAAGTCCTATTTACAGGATCATATACCATGCATGATATTTAGGTCTTCCTCTTTTCCTTTTTCTGCTTAGAGTCATTTTAAATTTGGACTCCTTATAGCTTGTTTAAATGAACAGACATGTGAACTCACCTTTACTGTTGATGATTTTGTTTCTGACACAAACGCACATCACAATACATTTAACCTTAGACACTTAGGGATGCTCGTTGTGTGTAATGCTAGTGCTCTAGGGTGACGGTCTGCTGGAAGAGCAATATATTGTATATATGTATAGGTTTGTTTTGGTTATTGTATGTATGTTTATATACTTCTTCTACTAAGGTGATAGGGTGGTTAGGCACTGGGGATAGTCAGAGGAAGTGTTATGCTACCGGTAAATACACTGTTATACTTCTTGTAAAGACAACTCTAATGTGGTTGTGGGTACTCCTTTTCATCTTGAACCTTAAGAAAATATTTATTAAACAGGTTCTTTTGTTTTTTCTCCCAAACAAGTATAATAATAAATTCCCAACCATACAACAATTTAATATGTTTAGTTAAATCTGGGGTCCTATGAGTTGGTGCATAGATTGCTGGAACATTAAAGGTTTACAAAATAATGCAAAAAAAAACCTTCTAATGCATCTTATTTTCAAATCACAGGCTAATATTTGTTTCTTACAAGAAACATATCTGTCAAAAGAGGGTTGGGAGAAAATCTCTAACAGAAAATGGATTAGAGCTATAATAGCAGATGGAGATAGTTCCAATTCTAGGGGGGTAGCCATAATAATTAAGAAACAATTCCAGGGCATTATAAATTAATGCAAATCTGACAAAAATGGGAGGTGGTGCTATTTCACTTCCATTATCCCAGACTCTGCAAAACCAGTCTTATTTCTGAATTTATATGGACCCTGCTATCAACAGCATATTTTCATCTTAGAGATCTATAACATTTTATGCTCATTTCATGATTACCTTTTCATAATAGGTGGGGACTGGAATGCTGTAATAAACCCTAGACTAGATCGCACCAGTAATTCTCCCTCATACAATTTTCAAGCCTCTATAGCCCTAGAGGAACTCATATCAGACTTCAACCTTGTGGACACTATTACATCTTACCTCACAATGGATATGCTCATGCTGTCACCCCACCTAACCCCTGATTACACTTCATCCAATATTTACACACTCACTGGCACCGAAAATTGTCTCCTAGGAACTCTCCATCCTTAGTGATCCATTTTTGGATCAATTACAGACCTCCAAACAAAACTCCACTGATTGGCCTAAAAAAATTGTGTTTGATCTGCTATACTACCAATCTATTAACTATCAAAATTGTGTACTGTAATGTTATAAAAATGCAAAAATATAAAAATGTAAAAATGTATTGTTTGTTACAATTTGTGTACTGTAAGAATTTTGTACCAATGTCTTTACTGCTCTATCTATTATGTATTTGTACTTTTTCTGGAGATTTTCTCCCTGTGACTCCATTGAAAATGGGCTCATGTGGCCCAATTGACTATCCTGGAAAACAAACTGCAAATAAATAAATAAATAATAAATAGAACTTGATTCCTTGCCCTTACTTATAAGTTGAGCCACGTAGAAGGATTTTCTTACCACCATGGCACATGGTGATCAAAGTTCAAATTACTGTCTATCTGAATTCCCAAGTCCCTTATCACTGGGTCTACTCTAAGGAGAGAATTATCAATGTTGGAATTTGCAAGGTTGGTCATTTTCTCAAAGGGTATAATTATGCATTTTTTGCACTGGGTTTTAGGCCATGGTTTGGCACCAGTTATTTGTCTGTGAGACCCTCCTGGAGGCTATCTACATCTTTGGGGGAATTCAGTGATTGCACCCAGCTTGCAGTCATCAGCAAATCTGGTCAGCCAAAGGCCCTCTACATTTGCCATGACTTCAGAGAAGTACCATATTTCCCTGAAAATAAGACTGGGTCTTATACTTTTTCCCCCGCCGAAATACGCATTAGGGCATATTATCAGGGGATGTCTTATTTACCCCCCCCTGTACAACAATCTACATTTATTCATGTACACAGATCGACATGTATTCATGTACACAAATCAACATTTATTCATGTACACAAACTGACATTTATTTGTTACTTTTCTGTTATTGGGCAACAATTTTAGGCAACGTGTTAATAGTTATGTGAGAATTCTACCTAAACAGTGCAACAAACATTTCAACTTCAGAATATCTACACCTTGGCTTTCACAGTGCAATATTTCATGCTTAACAGAAAGTGCAGAAAAATCTCAATACATGTGTTTTGGAGGAGGGGAATAAAACAGGTGAATAACTGTCACTTTTTGAGTGGTGATGCTTTCTTTATTCCTTACCCAAACCATAAAAGAAGAATGATGGAAAGTCATAAAAATAAGTCTGGGAACTAGTGGCCTTACTTTGTAATTACCCCTTGATAATGAAACGTTACCTTAATACAATAAAGTCAAAAAACTGACAACAGCTTGCTGGCAGCTGAAAGCAGAAGCAATCCATTCTGTTGCCCCGATAACAGAAAATTTATTCAAATACTGTCATGTCATCTTCTTCTGGAACATTGTCATAAGTCTCCAACCCTCAAATTCTGGCCTAAATTTCTTGCGACTCCATTTCCTGTAGAACCATTGGCCCCAATCTGTCATGCCTAGCAATAGAGGTCTCCTTAAATGAGCACTGCTTGCCCATGTAGCCTGGTCATAGTGCATTGGCAACACTGTCAGTGATTTTATCCCATGAATTCTTCACCCAAGTCACAAACTCTTGTAGGCTAGTCTTCACAAAGTTTCTACGCTGATTTCTCTACATTCTATTTTCAATGTAGTCATTAAGTTCCATACACAAATTGTCCTTGAATGGCTTGTTTATTGCAATATCAAGAGTATGGAGATAGGCAATCATTTTTGTGGGAATCATTATTTGATCTATTCTTCTCTGTGCAAGGAAGTTCTTTATGTCTTTAGTGCAGTGAGTGCTGGCTGAAACCCAGACTAGCAGACCTCTTTTGCCACCTCGCAAAACAGGTGGCAGTATTATATTGACCCACTTCCTTATAACTGCTTGTGTGAACCAGGCTTTTTTGGTTTCAAGAATGTAAATGCCTGAAATATGTTCAATCCTATCTTTCTTGCCCTTACTAATGATTAGATGTGGGGTTTTCTTTCCATCTAGATGAATTGCCAAAATACAGGTAACACGTGACTTTTGTAACCAGTGGAGGGAATGTAGATTGATGAGGCATGCCTCTGATCAATTGTTGTTTGAGATCCTTGGCCCATAAACACTGCAGTTTCATCCATAGCAATCATGTTGGAGAGTTGGTATTTAGAAAAGTCGATGCCATCAACAAACAACTTGAATGCAAGTGCACATTTAATAACTTCAGTATCTTCCAGCTTGAACAGTGTTGTTGAACTTCTTTGAGACAGTTGATGTTGCTGAAGGAAGCCATCCAGCCAATGTTGTGATGCTTTGAATTCTTCTGGGGATATTTCTCACTGTGATGCCATTGCAAGGGCAAATGCTTGAATATCAGCCATGCACACAATCAAAGCCTTTGCTCTCCTGTTAGGAATCCATTCACAGAAGATGTCTTCCAGCTCAGGAAATAATGGTTGCCGACCTGATCCACACTTGCACTTCATAGCATTTCCCTCTTCCACCTGTTGACTGAGGTTATCATATGCTGCTCACCATTTTCAGACCATTCGGAGATCCAACTTCTTCTCTTTGCAGAAAGCCATCAGATTCTTCCCCCAGGAGTCCTCCACGATTCCTTTCTTATACTCGACGGAATCGCTCTTTCTTTTTGCTGGGGGGGGGGTTAATTGAAGACTTACGAGACAGGAGTGGCAACACAAAATGGTGACAGTTAAGAAGACACAGCCACACCGGTTCATTATCAAGTGCTCATGTTTTACATGTGTTGTCTTTACTTTGAACAAAGTACACTTGCCAGTGTTTATGGGCCAAGGATCTTAACTGTCAAGTGTGAGTGATGATTAGGGTTGCAGTAAAAATTGTGAAGGACTCCCGGGGAAAGAATCTTATGACTATCTACAAAGAGAAGAAGTTGCATGTCCAAATGGTCAGAAAATGGCGAGCAGAGTACGATAACCTCAGTCAACATGTGTCAATAATATTATTATTTTATAATTCAACATGTCTGTTGTGTGTTGTTGATGATCTTAACTGGGGTTTATTTTTGGGGTAGGGCTTATATCATGACTACCCTGGAAAACCATGCTAGGCTTTTTTCTCTGGTTAGGTCTTATTTATGGAGAAATATGGTATATTCCAAACAGGAGAGGTCCCAGTATGAGCCCTGTGGGACATCACTCATAACAAGGCTATTGATAGAAGTGGATTCCACAACCTTAACATAATGTGTCCTATCTGTGAGCCACTTGGCTATCCATCCGGTGGCACAGGGATTTGTTCCTAAATTAGTCAGTTTGTCTAAAGTGCCCAAGTGAGGTATTGTGTCAAATGCCTGTACCAAGTTGAGGTAAGCAGTATGCACTATTTTTGCCCATGCCCATGGCTCTAGTGACCTTCTTGAAGAAGTTAACCAGGTTTAGTAGGTGTTACCTGCCCTTCATGAAACCAAACTGGGATGGGTCTAGTTTTTTTAAGATTTCCTATGTCTTTGTTTATCAGGTCTATGATAATCCTTTATATGACATTGCATGTAAGACTTGACACACTTATGGGTCTGTAGTTCCTTGGGTCAGTTGATGGTCCAGCTTTGAGTAGAAAGATGACAGCTGCAGTCCTCCATTCCTTAAGGATGATGCCTGTCTGGAGGCTGTGGTTGAATAGAGATTCTAGTGGGCCTAATAGGACATGTTTCAAGCTATTTAGGAGGTATCCATGGATATTATCAGGGCCCACTGATCTAGTGTTTTTAGATGTGGAGATTGCGATGAGAACCTGTTCTTTAGTGATAGCTGGAAGAGAAATGGTAGAAGGTGTTTCCTGAGGAGTAACCAGTCATCTCAAAGCCATATGGATTCTGTTTTCTGCTTGTACCTTATTGTTCTTGTTAACAATTTTGAGTAAAGGTACTGTTCACTGGACTTTGGTAACTACGTTAGCCAATTAAATATTTCTATCAAGACTTTTCTCTCTATACTTAAAGGTTGAGAGGTATGCCTTCAGTTATAACTGAAATGTCATGAAATCACAAGAAATTAATTTTTTTGCGTGTGTATTCATATTGACTAGGCAGCCTTTTTTTTTAATTAGAACTAGCCAGTACAATTTTAACTGACATTCATACATAAATAAGTAAGCAGGCACACACACATTTGATGTGAAATTGTGGTTTCATTTATTTTGCAAAATAAATAAATAAGCAAGTAGACACACGGGTTACATGTAAAATCATGGTTTTATTTATTTGACTATTTCACAACTAATGGTATATCTAGGCATGCATAGCTAATTTTCATATAATGTAACAGTTTTACAGTGAAACAGTGTAAATTGCAACTGAAAGGAAATGTGATATTTTGTTGCACACAGACAATTTGCTGATCAGTGATGACAATGCAAGACATCTGTAATACACATTCATTACTTTTAGTCGCAACAATATTCTTTAAATTGAACAAAATAAATAAAAATGGTGGCATCCTTCTATACGTAACATAGCCACTCAATAGCTTGTTTATGTTTATATATTTTATATACGTGTACATACATGTAAATATTTCAGGCATGAGCAATAATGCCCTTCTAGCTTGCAAATGTACCAGAATAGTCATTTCCATGTAAGTGAAGAAGATGTTCTTAAAATATTCTAAAGTACTGCCTGCCTTAATATAATTAGAAATTTTATTCCATGTATCAGCTACTCCTACAGAGAACAAGTTTTTACATCTCTCATTCCCAAATTATCTCCTACACAGATTGTCTGATGGTTCTCTACTACTCTTTGATAAGTCCAAACATTCCTGGAGATAGTTGTCTCTAATTACTCCCCACTTAAGGCCTCCACTTAAATATCAATATGAGACAATGTAAAAAGTTCAAATATTTTAATCTTTTGTAATAACTTAAACTTTCATATCCATGAATGCCCTTAGTATATTTTCACTGTACTCTTTCCAGTTTACTCATGCTAATTTTTTTAGTAAGATTTCTAAATTATTATTCATACATTAAGTTGGGTTTAGTGTAATTTATCATCTATCATTTCATCAGTTCTGGTTTCCTAGACTTCATAAATCTTTTTCTTTTCTTTTTTTTTTTTGCAGTCTATACTTTTAAAAAAAATTATCATTAACCATTTTTTTTGAGATGATCAAAAAAATAAATAAATAAATAAATAAAGCTCAAAGCTGAATCTACATATATACCCAGGTTCTTAAATGAATGCACATTTTAAATTACTGTGTGCTGTATTAAATACTCACCCTCCAATCTATGTCTGTCAAATCTCATATGGTTTGCTTTTGATAAATGTATCAATATATTATTCTCCTATGCCCAAATGTTTTAAATCAGCCAAGTTAATTTGTCCCATCTGTGAGAGATGTAACCTGCTTACCTATTTAAGGTTTCCTGCATGCAGACAATAGAGCACCACAAATGAAAAAAAAATAGATCTGAAACATATATCATAAAGATGCATGGGCTCCAAATCAAAGCTCTATAGGACACCCTGACTGTAACCTAGAAATGCAACTGTCCAAATAATGTGTATTTGTCATGTCCCATTTGTAAGCCATACAGCTATCCACCTTATCAGAGTTGAATCAATAAATAGTTGTAATGAATTTATCATTGTTTTGTGTAAGATCTTATCAAAGGCTGATGTGAAGTCTATACACCACAGCACAATTTGTCATTTATAACTGTTATCTTATTATTACAGAACATCATGTTGCAGGTAGCTATAGATCTATTTTCTGCATATGAATGCTTATATAGAGTTCCAAACCTACAAGATACATTATGCAAAATAACCTTCTCTAAAAGTAACGTTATGGGTCTCGGTGACTCTGGGTTTGTCATGTTCCCCTATCCCTTAAATATGGATCAAACAAGTGCATGTCTCCAGTCTTAAGTTATGGGTCTCTGTAACTCTGGATTTGTCCTGTTCCCCTATTCCTTAAATATGGATTGAACACATGCACATCTCCAATCTTCAGGAATCTCTTCATACTTTAATGACCTAGTGAATAACAAGTGCATTGATACTGTAAGTTCATGCTGAAGTGTTCTCAAGTCATTGTTACTAATGCTATTTCATCCCTATACTTTGTGTCCAATGTGCATATTTATTTTTCCATATAATCTAATTTAATTTCAGTATCTGAAGTAAAAGGGATGTTATTATCACAATTTTAAGACCTTTGTGCAGCCAAAACTGTTTTGAATAAAATGCAATCTACACAGTTTGTCAGTTTGTATGTTTTCAGTCCTACCCCATCCTGTACATTTATAAAACGATCTTCTATTATGCATAACATCATTTTTTTTTTCAAAAAGTTTTTGACCTTATGACGTCCGTGCCCTGGCCCAGCAATCAAGGAGCCTCAATCCTCACCACTAACACCAGTGAGGGGCGTCTCATATAGGAGGAAAGGATAACAAATACACACAGTGAAGTGCAATTTCCCTTAAGAGCACACAGAGATCACAGTCGGTCTGGGGCTGGTCACTCCCTTGCTTTCCAGATCCCCAATAAGACTCCCCACTGGTACAGCTATAGGGTCCAGATCTCAGCCAAGTGGGCAAGCTAAAACCTCCAGCACCCTCTCTGTCCAACCAGTGCTTTGTGTTCCTGCCCAAGTAGCTGACACACACACACACACACACACACACACACACACACACACACACACACACACACACACACACACACACACCCACACACAGACAAACACACTTTGAGATGAGTTTATACAACCACACAGACACTCTTGGGGAAGGTTGGCACAGGTTCTCCAGCTGTGCCCCCTTTTCCTAAACTATATGGTAGTACCCTGCCACCACCCACTAATAATTATCAGCTACTCAAAGGACCTTAAAAGGGTGTCCAATTATTACTGTGCAATATTATTATCCAATTGGTAGTATGACTAAATAGTCAAGGCTTATTAGAGTGACTTGGTACAGGATCCTTATATACATGCAATGTACTCTTAGAGCTTAACTTATCTCTATACAAGACAGCCACAGTTGAAAGGTTTTAAAATATTTAATAATAAATAATAAAAACACAAGACAATACTTCTTATTACACAGTGCTAGTCAAGAGTTCAGAGATCACAGATAAATACTAAAAATAATTCAGTAGTGCAGTTCTGACATCACAGAAAAACACTTATTCTAATCTTTCTAGTTTCTAGCTATTTCTAAGAGAAAACACAAATCTAAGATAACTTACAAATAGAACACAGGCAGTGCTGATGAGTTGGATGGTCAAGACAAAAATGCTTAATAATCTCTGATTCTCTCCGTTTTTAAAATCACTTTCCTGGTTCCCATTACATCATTCTTTGCACTTCCCTGGGTTTCCAGGCTAACAGAAACTGCATTTACATTCTTAAAATCTCCTTGTGTTATCTTGCAGCTGGTCAGGAAGCAGAACAATAAAAATACATTTGCATGTTTAAATCTAGCAATTTAACTCTTGGTTAAAACAATAGAAAGAATGTCTTCACCTAGATGGGCTGGAGCCAAATTTAAAGATCAAAGACAGTCATAAAATGCTTGACTTAGCTTCCTTAGAGCAGTTTTCCCATTTAAGACAACAAGCCAGTGGTTCACATTAATATTTACAAATGATAGAATTATCTATAAAATTCTATCTGGCTAGGCTGGCAGCCTTCACCCATATGTTCATATACCCCCCATTGAGAACTCAAGCTATTTTTTCAAGTGACTTTTGAGAAATGCTGTTTGAGAGAGTTAGGTTTATCTGAGTATCCCCTTACCCCATTCCCTGTCTTGAGAGCTCATCTGCACTGGCATTGCTAATCCCACTGCGGTGCTGCACTGACATATCATATTCTTGCAACCCTAGGCTCCATCTTAGCAACTTGCCCTTTTGCTGGCTGGCTCTGTTTAACCATGTTAGGGGATTGTGTTCTGTCATAACAGTGAATTTCCTTCCATACAGATAAGGCTGAAGTTTCTGCAATGCCCACACTATGGTTAGACATTCCTTTTTTACAGGTGCATAGGTGGTTTGTAGGATGACATTGGTGATCAAGAAGAGGAGGATGAGTGTGAGGGCAACCACCAAGGATCAAATGGTGGAAACTGAAAAAGGGTAATTGTGAGATGATGCTCAGGGAAGAGTTAAGACAGGCACTGGGTGGCAGTGAAGAGTTACTGAATAGCTGGGTAACTACAGCAGAGCTAGTAAGAGAGATGGCTAGAAGGGTGCTTGGTGTGACATCTGGAAAGAGGAAGGAGGACAAGGAGACCTGGTGGAGGAATGAAGAAGTACAGGAGAGTATATAGAGAAAGAGGTTGGCAAAGAAGAAGTGGGATTGTCAAAGAGATGAAGAAAGTAGACAAGAGTATAAGGAGATGAGGTGCATGGCAAAGTGGGAGGTGGCGAAGGCTAAGGATAAGGCATATGAAGAGTTGTATAAAAGGTTGGACACTAAGGAGGGAGAAAAGGACCTGTACCGATTGGCTAGACAGAGGGACCGAGCTAGTAAAGATGTGCAGCAGGTAAGGGTGATAAAGGATAATGAGGGAAACTTACTCACAAGGAGAGTGTGTTGAGCAGATGGAAAGAGTACTTTCAGGGGGTTGATGAATGAAGAGAATGAGAGGGAGAGAAGGTTGGATGATGGGCGGATAGTGACTCATGAAGTGCAGTGGATTAGCAAGGAGGAAGTAAGGATAGCTATGAAGAGGATGAAGAACAGAAAGGCTGTTGGTCCAGATGACATACCTGTGGAAGCATGGAGATGTTTAGGTAAAATGGCAGTGGAGTTTTTAACTAGATTGTTTAAGGAAATCTTGGAAAGTGAGAGGATGCCTGTGGAATGGAAAAAAAGTGTTTTGGTACCGATGTTTAAGAATAAGGGTGATGTGCAGAGCTGTAGTAACTGCAGAGAGATTAAACTGATCAGTCACAGCATGAAGTTATGGGAAAGAGTAGTGGAAGCTAGGTTAAGAAGGAGGTGATGATTGGTGATCAGCAGTATAGTTTCATGCCAGGAAAGAGCACTACAGATGCAATGTTTGCTCTGAGAGTGTTGATGGAGAAGTACAGAGAAGGTCAGAAGGAGTTGCATTGTGTCTTTGTGGATTTAGACAAAGCATATGATATGGTGCCTAGAGAGGAGTTGTGATATTGTATGAGGAAGTTGGGAGTGTCAGAGAAGTATGTAAGAGTGGTACAGGATATGTACGAGGATAATGTGACAGCGGTGAGGTCTGCGGTGGGAGTGACGGATGCGATTAAGGTGGAGGTGGGATTACATCAAGGATCAGCTCTGAGCCCTTTCTTAGTTGCAATGGTGATGGACAGGTTGACAGACGAGATCAGACAGGAGTCCCCGTGGACTATGATGTTTGCAGATGACATTGTGATCTGTAGTGAGAGTAGGGAACAGGTGGAGGAGAACCTGGAGAGGTGGGGATATGCACTAGGGAGAAGAGGAGTGAAGGGCAGCAGGACTAAGACAGAATATATGTGTGTGAATGAGAATGGGAGGACAGAGGAATGGTATGGATGCAGGGAGTAGAGGTGGCGAAGGTGGATGAGTTTAAGTACTTGGGATCAACAGTTCAGAGTAATGGTGAGTGTGGAAGAGAGGTGAAGAAGAGAGTACAGGCATGATGGAGTGGGTGGAGAAAAGTGTCAGGAGTGATTCGTGACAGACGAGTACCAGTAAGAGTGAAAGGGAAGGTCTACAAGAGGGTAGGGAGACCAGCTATGTTATACAGTTTGGAGACAGTGGCATTGACAAAAAGGCAGGAGTCAGAGCTTGACGTGGCAGAGTTGAAGATGTTAAGATTTGCACTGGGAGAGACGAGGATTGACAGGATTAGGAATGAGTATATTAGAGGGTCATCCCAGGTTGGAAGGTTTGGAGACAAAGCCAGAGAGGCAAGATTATGTTGGTTTAGACATGTGCTGAGGAGGGATGCAGAGTATATTGGGAAAAAGATGCTAAGGATGAAGCTGCCAGGTAACAGGAAAAGAGGAAGGCCTAAGATAAGGTTTATGGATGTGGTGACAGAGGACATGCAGGTGGTTGGTGTGACAGAGCAAGATGCAGAGAACAGGAAGAAATGGAAACAGTTGATCTGCTGTGGCGAACCCTAACAGGAGCAGCCGAAAGAAGAAGAAGATAGCATTCCTCCCTGGGTTGGAGCCTATGACTGAGAAACTACTGGGTGCTCTTCTCCCTTTGAAGAAATCTGGTTAAGTACAGCCCCCATCCCATGGTTTGAAGCATCCATCTGCACAACAAATCCATTGCTGTATTCTGGACTAGCTAACACAGGGGATCCTCCCAAAGTTTATTTAAGTTTCTGGAATGCCTGCTCACATGCTGGGGTTCACTCTACCTTATCTGGTCTGTTCTTCCTTGTCAGGTCTGTGAGGGGGCAGCTATGGTACTATAAATGGGGATGAACTTTCTGTAGTGCCCTGCTGTCCCTAAAAATGCCCTCACCTGCTTTTTAATAACAGGTGCAGGCCATGCCTGAATGGCTTCCACTTTGGCAGATTCTGGCCTTATCTTACCATTCCTCACTCTATGTCCTAGGTAGGAGACCTCTGCCATACTCACCTGACATTTGCTTGGCTTAATGGTCAACCTTGCCCTCTGCAGTCTGCCTAGCACCTCCCTGACATGCTGAAGGTATTTTGGCCAGGAATGGCTGTAGATGGCAATATCATCTAGATAAGCAAGGGCAAACCCTCCTGCTCCTACTAGGATATTATCTACCAGCCTCTGGAAAGTCACTGGGGCATACTTCATCCCAAAGGGCATCTTTCCAAACTCATGCAAGCCAAAAGGAATCACAAAGGCTGACTTCTCTCTAGCACTGGGAGTCAAGGGCACCTGCCAGTAACCTTTGGTAAGATCAATGGTTGCAAGATACTTAGCCACACCCAGCTACTCCAGGGCCTCATCTGTCCTAGACATGGGGTAAGCATCTGACTCTGTGTGACTATTTAATTTCCTGTAGTCCACACAGAACCTGGTGCTGCCATCCTCCTTTGGCACCAGCACCACTGGGGAGGCACAGGGACTGTTGGACACTTGAATCACCCCTAGTTCCAACATTGCCTGTACCTCTTCCCTCAGAGTCTGTTTGACTCTCTCAAACACTCTATAAGGGGCCTTCCTAATAGGCCTTTGGGGTCCTGTATCCACCTGGTGCTGCCCCAGGTGGGTGCACCCTGGTTTCCCAGTGAACATGTCCCCAAATTCCTGCAACACTGCTTGGATTTCTCGAACCTGTGTAGGAGATAGCTGCTGGGACATTGGTACCCCTTCCACTGAGGTGTCAGCCCAAGCCTCACTGAGGAGATCAGTCCCCAGATCTCCCTCAGACTCCTCCTGGAATCCACTGAAAATGCTCAGCACCTATAATGGTAAGGTTTCTTCATGTTAACATGGTATAATTTGTGCCCCTGCCTTCTGCTTAGTAGTTATACAATGTAATTAACATCACTTACCTTTCTTACCACCTTGTAGGGTCCCCCAAGCTGCTTGCAGCTTGTTGTGTCTATCAAGAATGAGACCCATTACCTGCTGCCCCACAGCATACTCTCTATCTCGAGCATTCCTGTCATACCACACCTTTTTCTGTTGTTGGGCTTCTGCCAGGTTCTCCTGGACCAAGCCCATGAGTTCCCTGAGCCTTGCCTGAGGTTTAGGACATATGCCACAACAGACTCCTTGTGAGACTTGCACTCACCTTCCCACTCATCTCGAATTAAATCTAGAGGTTCCCTCACCCTATGCCCAAACAGCAATGCAAAGGGTGAAAAATCTGTGGATTCCTGGGGAACCTCTCTGTAAGCAATCAACAGAAGGGGCAAATATTTTTCACACTCCCTCTTAAACTGACCTGCAAATGCCAATAGTATGGACTTGATTGTAGAGTTAACCTCTCAACAAGACCATTAGTCTGGGGATGGTAGGGGGTGGTCTTCATGTACTTCACCCTACAGGACTTCAACAGACAAGCCAGCAGGTCTGACATGAAATTGGCACCTCTGTCAGTCAGTATTTCTTTTGGGAAACCTACCCTGCTAAAAATCTCTAACAAAGCATTTGCCACTTTCCCTGCCTCAGTGGAGGACAAAGCCACTGCCTCAGGGTATCGTGTAGCATAATCTACTACCACTAGGATATACTTTTTCCCTGTAGAACTTGAGGTACTCATAGGACCCACAATATCCATAGCTACCCTCTGAAATGGCTCCTCAATCATTGGCAAAGGCATCAAAGGAGCTCTCACCTTGTCTCCTGCCTTGCCTACCTTTTGGCACTGCTCATATGTTCTGCAGTACCCTGTTACATCTCTGGGAATTCCAGGCCAATAGAAGTTCTGCATAATACACCTCTTTGTATGTTTTATGTTCATATGACCTGCAAAGGGAATATCATGGGCTATAGCTAGAAGTGCCATTCGGTAGCTCTAGGCACTACCAACTGCTGTACTCTCTCACCTTCTAGCTCTCCCTCAGTGGGCCACTCTCTGTACAGTAACCCTTTGTCCCAGTATACAGATTCCCTCTTTCCTTGAGAATCAGGTGCCTCCCTAGCTACCTGCCTCAGGCCTTGCAATGTAGGGTCTGAGAGCTGAGCCTGACTCAGCTCTCTCTTTATAACCCTTTCCAGCTCCGCTTCCACATGAAGTCTGGCATCCTCTGACAGTGGTGCCTCACTGTCAGCCTGGGTACTACTACTCACCTCTACCTTTGCAGTCACTCTGTCCAAGAGAACATCAGTACCCACAAGCAGCTGTGGCTCACATTCAGTCTCACTGCTACAGAGTAGCCCCCCCCCCGAAGTAACCACGTCACCAGTCCTGGCTGCAAGTATACCATTTGTCTGGGTCTCTCACAGGCTACAGATCCACATGCCTTTCTCCTAGCCTAACTGTGTGTAACTGCATAAGCACATGGTACTGCCTCATCCAAATCCTTCCCTATAAAGACATCTGCAGGATGTTAGTTTGGTACCCCTGTATTTTCAAGACAGCGTACTATTGGCATTTTGTCTTTCCCACTTACTGGCTCCCTCACCTTTTGTTCCCTACCTTGCCTCTGTGGGTATCTGCATGCCATCTGGCCCCACTAGTTGCATTCAAAATATTTAACCCTAGCTCTTGGACATATACCTGGACTAGTGGCTTCCTCTGCTAATGGCAGATTCTGTTGGGGCAGTCTGTGCTGCCCACCATGGGTTCCTTTAGACCCATGAGCAGTACTGGGAGTCCCTTTCCAGTACAGGGCTGCCCTGTCTGCAGGTATAGGTCTCCCTTCTTCCTCAACTCATCTGAAGTAGCAAATTGTCTATCAGCTAACCAGATCCTCATGTCCTCAGGCAAAGTGCTAAGGGCTTGTTCCCTCACCAAAAGGTCTGCCAGCCCTTCAAAAGTGGTGACCTGACATCCACTCACCCACCTATGGAAATAAGTGCTCAGTTCAGCAACATATTCATACACACTTTCATCTACCTTGCGTCTATGCTCACAAAACTTTTACCTATACATTTCAGGTGTTAGCTTAAACAATTCTAACAAATGCTTTTTAACAGCAGTATAATCAAAACATGCAATGTCAGACATTTTTGACAATACAGTTACACCTTTACCATGGAGTAAGGGGTTCAGGAACTGTACCCAGAGCCTTTGGTCAACCCCATATTGTTTGCAGACCCTCTCAAACATATGAATGAAACTTTCAAAATTATCCCCCCTCTAAACTGCAGAAGAAATTTGCTGACTTGTGCTTCTGGGGTCCAGTTACTCCCTTCCCCATTACCTCCATGACTCTGTCAAAGAGTCAGCATATCCTTGTCATGCTGTCTCTGCCTCTTCTTTTCCTCAGCTTCCAGGCGTAGCAGTTTCTCATTCTCCTCAGCCTGCAAACATCGCAGTTTCTCATTGTCCTCACTCTCAAGATATCTCAGTCTCTCAGTTGCTTCTATTTCCACATGCCTGGCCTCCAAACTCAAGTCTCTTTAGCTCCAGATGGATTTTTAAGTCCTCTGCAAAAAGGTTGAGCTGATCATTCTTTGAGGGTATTATATCTCCACTGCCAGTCTGATTGTCCTCCTGGTTGCTGTTTTCTGATGCAGCTGTAACCAAGGCTGCAATCAGGTCTGCCTTAGTCAGGTTTCCATGCACCAGTCCCCTAGCCTGGCACATCTCCACCAGCTGGCTCCTTGTCAGCTTTCCATACTCCTCTGGTGACATGCTGCCTGCTCGCTCTGACTGACTAAGCTAACAAAATAAATAAACAATTGTGATCTGAACTCTGAGTATTCACTGCGTGGCTGATTTAGAGTAGAAAACACCTTCAAGGCTCACTGTACACAAGCTACAGGAATTCACTCTACCACAACACTACAAGCCAATTAGTATTTGCCAACCAATTAATATATGGTATGGACATCCCCCCCACTGCCAAACAATTAATATGCGATGCCCGTGCCCTGGCCCAGCAATCAAGGAGCCTCAGTCCTCACCACTAAGACCAGCGAGGGGCATCTCATATAGGAGGAAAGGATAACAAATACACACAGTAAAGTGCAATTTCCCTTAACAGCACACAGAGATCACAGTCAGTCTGGGACTGGTTGCTCCATTGCTCTCCAGGTCCCCAGTAAGACTCCCCACTGGCACAGCTATAGGGTCCAGATTTCAGCCTAGTGGGCAAGCTAAAACCTCCAGCACCCTCTCTGGTCCAACCAGTGCTTCGTGTCCCTGACCAAGTAGCTGACACACACACACACACACACACACACACACACACACACACACACACACACACACACACACACACACACACACACACACACACACACACACACACACACACACACACACACACACACACACACACACTCACTTTGAGATAAGAGTTTATACAACCACACAGACACTCCTGGGGAAGGCTGGCATGGGTTCTCCAGCTCTGCCTCCTTTTCCAAGACTATATGGTAGTACCCTGCCACCACCCACTAATAATTATCAGCTACACAAAAGCCCTTAAAAGGGTGTCCAGTTATTACTGTACAATATTATTATCCAATTGGTAGTATGACTAAACAGTCAAGGCTTATTAAAATGACTTGGTACAGGATCCTTATATACATGCAATGAATTCTTAGAACTTAACTTATCTCTACACAAAACAGCCAGTGCTGAAAGGTTTTAAAATATTTAACAATAAATACTAAAAACACAAGACAATACTTCTAACTAAACAGTGCTAGTCAAGAGTTCAGAGATCACAGAGAAATACTAAAAATAATCCAGTAGTACAGTTCTGACATCACAGAAAAACACTTAGTCTAATCTTTCTAGTTTCTAGCTATTTCTAAGAGAAAACACAAATCTAAGATAATTTACATACAGAACGCAGGCAGTGCTGATGAGTTGGATGGTCAAGATAGAAATGCTTAATAATCTCTGATGCTCTCTGTTTTTAAAATCACATTCCTGGTTCCCATTACATCATCCTTCACACTTCCCTGAGTTCCCAGGCTAACAGAAACTGCATTTACATTCTTAACATCTCCTTGTGTTATATTGCAGCTGGTCAGGAAGCAAGCAATAAAAATACATTTGCATGTTTAAATCTAGCAATTTAACTCTTGGTTAAAACAATAGAAAGAATGTCTTCACCTAGACGGGCTGGAGCCAACTTTAAAGATCAAAGACAGTCATAAAATGCTTGACTTAGCTTCCTTACAGCAGTTTTCCCATTTAAGACAACAAGCCTGTGGTTCACATTAATATTTACAAATGATAGAATTATCTATAAAATTCTATCTGGCTAGGCTGGCAACCTTCACCCATATCTTCACAGATCTTGTCTCATGCTATGTTTAATTTGTCTGTCTAGTTTTATTATTTTGGTCTTCAAAGTTATACTTATAGTCATATGTCTCGACTGTACCACAATCTTCTGTATTTACTTGGTTTTGAGGGCAAAATAATGGGGTGCCATGAATTCCTGAGTGGCCCCTTTAATTTCTGAATTTCAGTTTTTTTTTTCGTTTTTTTTTTTTTTTTGGTGAAGTTGTTGTTGGTGTCATCATGTGCAGGGGCATGCTCGATGACATCAGCTTCTTGAGGCAGATGCCAGCATGTTTGAATTAAGCTGTGGGCTTGAAGGGGTGTGCACAATCTCTGTTTACCTAAGATGGCTGGCTCTAACATCCTCGTGGTTGCACTTGCAAGTTGCAACAGTGGATATGGATTTGTTGGATTATTGTGTGGATTATTGTGTGGAAATTAGAATCAAAATTGTGATTTGCCTGTCTGGATTTAATAAGCAGCAGCAGTCAGCAAACAGAGAGGTGGAGGACAACTCTCCAGCTGTTTTTTTGTTTTAAAAAAAAAAAAAAAAAGAGTCAAGCTGCAGAGTCAGACCGGTCCGTGGTGCCCAGCATCTGAGAGTCATCAGTGCACAGTTCATTTTTATTCTGTAAACAAGTAACCAGCATTTGTGAAGAGCATTGTGAATTATTAAAATACTTACTAAACTGCATATAAGTTCTGTGGTACTGCTATATAGTACTGTTTTGTGTTTTGTAACAAAAGTTATTTACCTGAGAAAATGGGTAATGAGCATTTGCAGTGATTACGCTGTTTCTGATTTATAGCACTCTTTGCTATTGAGCTGTGTAACTGCATAGCTGATGTACAGAAGGAGAGCCATTTATGTATGTATTTTTTAATCTAACAATGACATTTTAATCTAACAACGGCAGTTTATATCAGGTGATCAACCAGTGTAATTGCCCCACCACTATGCCCGTTTTGTCTTCTACTCTGTAAAATGAGGAGCCCACCTGATCTTACTGTTTTATTGCTTGTTTAATCTGTACCTTATTTCCAAATTATGTTATTACACTCAAAGCTGTCATCTTTGGCTATGTTTCATTGTTTCTGCCTCACTTTTTATCAAATAATTCTGGGCAATATAGCCATGGGCTTGATACAGTAAAATGCCCCTTTTTTATTCTTCACTCTTGAAGAGCAGTGAGGGGTATGGCACTTCAACAGGGACCAGCACTGGGTACTAGATGACCCAGCCAGGGCACTATTGGGCATTTTTATTTTGTAGGAGTAGTAGGTACAAAGATGTTATACTATATTTAATTGGTGGCTCTCATCCTCTCTTGGTTTCTTGGTTTTATTCTTTGGAAATGGAAGAAAAATGGTGTCTAAAAGTCTCCTAGGCATTAGAAGCATTTGTAGTCACAGCCATTTCTGAAATGCCTTGGTAGCTTCTTTCTCTAAAAGTGCTTTATATAAGCATTTCTTTCCTTTCTGTTAATCTTCAACTCATGCCCTGCCTAGTTAGTATAATTATCTCCAAACTTCCCCATCTCATACTCCTGTACTGCCCCTGATTTTACCTCATGTGCTTGCCTTATCTGTTATGAAATTTTTAGATTTTTTTGTTAAATATTGGAGAATTACTGGCAGTCAGTATATCTTTCTAAATGAATTAGAGTAATATTTAAATTCCTTGATTGTTCTTTTGACCTCAATTTTTGAACAATGAATTTGAGAGCGATGTCACAGTCTCTGTTATGCTACTTTCACTCTACCGATCTTCTCAGAATCTATCCAGTTAATTTCAAGCCATACTTAATGCCATAACTGCATATTTCAGTTATGTTTAGCAATGTAAATATGTACTGCAGTGTAAAGCATTCATTTACTGTACTGCTTCAGGTTTGGGTATGTATATATGTTTGTGCGTATGTGTGTGTTTGTGTGTATTTTTATTTATATTGCATATGTGTGTAAAATTTAACATGTAACTTAGTGCTTCCACGAGAAAAACATTAACTAAATTTATTCTCCTGTAGTCAGGTGTTTGTGTAATACTGTTTAAAGCATTGGCTTGGCTTCTTTTTTTTTTTTTTGTTTTTTTTTTTGTGCATTCCCACCTATAATGGTAACTGTTAAATGTGTATGTAATTCTTTTTTGGCTGCCACTTATGATCATGGTTTGTATTTACAGCATATGCAACTGAAATGGAATTTGTATTGCAGTCTGAAGAGCCCAAAAGTTTGGGTAACGTCACTATTAACAGAGACGATGTCCAATCTGATCCCCACTTACCCTTACAATGTTTTCATCCATATATATTACATTATTGGCTTATAATAAAAAGTAAACATCAAAGTAAACCTATCACTTGAAAGGTGGATTGTCAAGTAAGCAAAGACTTAACAGAATGTTATTTGTAAAGAATAACATGTTAGAGATTTACACTAAGAATGCTTAACTTCCATAATAAAAACAGGATAGGGGTTGCACTTGCGCTTGCAGTAAAATATCATGTATTTGTATTTTGCATTTTATAGGGAAAATTATTACAGTGAGTTGAGTTGCTTATATTCTCATATTCTTCACTTAAAAATGGTTGTAATTTATTTTTGTTTGTAGCAATTATTACTTTATTTAAATCTGTATAATGTAATAGACCATGATAGTGAGCTACTGGGGAATATACAATATAACACTTTTATTTTCCATTATTTTGTCCTTTTAAATAGCTATTCAGGTGAGCTGAGAAATTTACAGAATTCAGAAGCTGAAATAAAGAAAAGACTCTGCCTTTAAAAGTTGTTATCCCACAACTCCACTGGAGTGGGTGGGGTTACATAATTGTATGTGCAAATTGAATGTTAATCAGTGTACAGATTTTTGGCCAGTTGTACCTTTTTTCATGGGCCTTTGTCCAGACTTTTTATGATTCCAGGTTGAGAGGTATGGTTTTAGTTTGCTTTCACTTCCATTTCTTATATTTGTATCTATCATTTTGCTTGAATTACACTTCTGCATTTTGCCAGACTCTTTGACATTCCTTCAGAAAGTGGTATAATTTTTTATTGTAGTTACCATTTTCTGTTTGTGTCTTGTACAGTGGAGGTCAGGTTGTGACTGAAAAGGGTCTGTCTGGCAGTCCACCTACATGGTTACCAAAATGAAATTAATATGTAAACAAACAGATAAACAAATATTTGAATAATGTGAACAAATTAAATAATTTCATACAGAGATTAAGTTTAGTTCATAGTACCATAGAGAGTACAGCACAAATCTATTTGCTATTCTGCTTTTTTATTCTGTTGTACTTCTGTTGGCCATAGTATAGATTGGATTCAGACCAGTTGAGTCCAGTTCTGTTTGGGATTGAGCACTAAAAATCAGGATATCTTTTCTTGGAGAAACCCCCCTGTACCCTTGTGGCAGAAGTGTGGAAGGACTATCGAATTAAAGGTTTACTGGTTCAGGGCTTAGTTTGAGATTTTTCATTGGGTCAGGGCTCTGTCTGAGGTTTTTCATTGGTTCAAGGCTCAGTTTGAGTTTTTTCATTTGTTTCCTTGCATTAGCTACTTTGATCTCATGTTTTAAGATCTGCATTTGCAAGGGTCTTAGAAGGGCACCAGAGAGTTAGGCAAACAGCCTCTGCTCCTCTCTTCATACCAACCAGTCGAGAGTACGATGAACGCTAAGTTCATTTTTTGCTACTGCATTTGTGCACTTTGACTGTATTTCATACCAACTCCTGCTTTTATCTAATTTAAGTAAAATATTTGTTCTGCTGTGCTGCTTTTTACACTATTGCTTATTTAATTTAAGGAAAAAAGTATTTCTGCTTTTTTATTCTGTGTTCCATTGCACTTCCATCGCCTGTATTAAAGATTGGAATCAAACTGGCTGAATCCATTTCTGTTTGTGATTGAGCACTAAAAATCAGGACATCTTTTCTTGAACCCTCCCCCCTGTACCCTCATGGCAGGAGAAGCATGGTAGGTCTGTCTAATTAAAGGTTTACTGAGTCAGGGCTTAGTTTGAGCTTTTTCATTGTTTCAGGGCTCCGTTTCAGCTTTTTCATTGGTTCTGGGCTCAGTTTGAGCTTTTTCATCAGTTTTCTTTAATTAGCTGCTTTTCACTTGTTTGTGTCTTGTGTACCACTTTGTAGGGGTGAGTACCATTGGTGGTTATAGATGCAAACCTCGTGCTTGTTAAATTTCCCTTAACACAGTGTTAGTGCTCCTTCGCAGGTTTCTTGTGGTCCTGCTCCACTGTCATGTGGAATACTAGGCGCAGCGTCTGCAGTACCATCACAAGTTCCACCCACTAGGTCCTCCTTATTTAGACGTTTTCTCCTGTCCATCTACCTTACCTGGTCCTTCCTGCCCGTTTCCTGTTCTGACCACATTAATTTACATTACATTATGGACAGACAATTCCCCACAGTTTCAAAACCAACCAGAGACACAAAAGACAAACCAGTAATCCAAGAAAATGGTGAACATCCAGCAGAAAAAGCAGCAGCAGCAAGTCCAGCACAGATAAAAGTTCCTTTAGAAGGTTTATTAACAAACCCAAACTTAAAAACAATAAAACAGTATAATTAAATAAAGTGAGATACTAGCACTTTCATCCTGGCAAGTAGCTGTACTACTTACCTTTTTAAGTAATTAAAAGGTAATTTTATGTGTGTTAGAGTTTAAGAGCTAAAGTTATAATATGTAATGTTTTTGAACACTGTCTCTTTAAATCTGGAGAAGAGGAAGCATTGTGGCTTCAACAGAGGTTATTTAAGGGCTAATTCCAAACAACAAAGCCTGGAAGGCTGTTAAGCCAAGGTGCTAGAGAGGTTTTGGTGTGTTTTAATAAAAGGAAAAATCTACTGACTTTGTTGTTGGGAATTATTCTGTTTCGATAGTGTGGTTTGGTTATTTAAGGGCTACATTGGGTGTAGTCTGCATAGATTTATCTGGGGAAGTTGTGGAAGCTACCAGGTTCACACAAATTCAATATATGAGAGATGCATTTATACCAAGAACCTAGAATACATGCGCTCCCACACCAGTTAGTACAGCTGACATTGAGCAGGTTGGTTCACCGCCCAAACCAATAACACATATACCTACATTTGCAAATGTCCTGATCAGAAACCTACCTAAACAGTAGAGACCACCCAAACACAAGCATGCTTCATATAATACATTATCTGTGAAACACAGTATACATAATAGCTCACACACCAGTGTCTCATCAGACAAACCCCTTAAGACAAAACACAAAACCAAACAAAAAAAATAATTGACTTCAAAAATTGGCTTAGCTTCTCATGTCACTATAAGGGGATCCAGTACCTGTCAGCCTGAGATGACATGATCAACAGACCTTGATGCTTTGCCAGAGATAGTCTTCATCTGTCACCTCTGGGATTGGCTAAGGCTCTTGCCACCCCATTATGCCTTTTTGAGGCAACGTCATAAGGACAAAACTCTCATATTTGCAAGTCAAATGTCATACATGTCACACACTCAAGGGACCTTAACCTGATCTGTGACATCAAGAGAACCTGCTGGAGGGGCAGATTTATCTCCCAGAGGTTACCTCATCTCTGGAACAGACTTCCAATCCATGTTAAGCAAAACCCCTCATTGACCATATTTAAGTATAATTCGGGAAATTGGATGGGAAACTGTAAATTTGCCCCAGAGGTTCCACCTATATCCATCTTAGATATGGGTAATAGGTGCTGATTTAGTGAATAACCATAACAGACACTTTTGGGAACAAGGGTTAACTTGGCTAGGCTTGTAAGGATCACAGGGCCATTAACATAGTAACTTCTTATGATCCTATGATCCTATATTGTTTTAATTTTTTTATTAAAATACTCAATTAAATGTTTGTTTACAGGTACCGTGGAATCTGTGTACATTGTTGATACTCTTACAGGACATAAAACATAATAGACGGGCATTCAGAAAGAGAAAATAGCACACTGTGTATGGCTAAACTTTACAGTAAGTGTTATGCAGGGCATATGCAATTCAGAGATATGTGTAGCACAATCATGGCAGTATGAAAATTTGTGTGATCATTAGTATATACTTTCATAAGTACCATACTTGTGGGTGAACTTGAATATATTTTATTTTGGTATGGGTGAATATGGATGTTAGTGTCAACCATGTCTGTTAATTATAAGATGTATACATAAGTAAATAAACTACATTTGTACATGCATACATATAGGCCTATGCATGTACACTACTCAGGCAAAAAAATGGTAAGGATATGCATATATACATGCATGTGCATGTATACATAAACATGTATGTGTATCTAATTATATATTGATATGTATGTAACTATGCATGTGCAAAGGAGTCACAAGTTATGTTTTACATTTGCCATTACTTTTTTTAGATGGTTTAGGTGGTCATTATGATAATCACAAATGAGGTTGTTCAATGTTTTGTGTTTCTAATAAATTAATTGATGGTTATTCATTGTATACTTGTGCGTGTGTGTATGTGTGCGTGTGTGTGTGTGTGTGTGTGTGTGTGTGTGTGTGTGTGTGTGTGTGTGTGTGTGTGTGTGTGTGTGTGTGTGTGTGTGTGCATACACATTTATATATATATATATATATATATATATATATATATATATATATATATATGCTCAGAACAAGTTATTAAGTTTAGAGTTACACAAATATGGGTGTGGATAACAGAGTGGAAGACAGGGAACATATAGTAACATGGTGCAGGCTAGTCAGCACCCAGATGTACTAAAAGTATGATTCCACATTGTAGGGTAACAGCAGAACTATTTGTGTAATTGGGAAAGTGAATCAACAGAAAACTGTGTGTGCAGTGTATGAATGTTGTACTGTCTGGCATAATATTATTGTATTCCATAATAAGTCATTATGGCTACGTTACCTTTTAACCTTTAACTGCTCCTTAGCATTATGTCAGACATTTGCACAGACCCATTTATTTATTTATTGACATTTGTTAACCGGGTTAGTCCAGCTGGGCATGTGACCCATTTTCAGAGGAGACCCAAGGAGAAACTCTCCAAGAAACAATACAGTTTACAGAAAAATGACACTATATATATTCATTGTATGTTAAGAACTTGGTAATACAATAATAATAGAAATTCAACCAGCAAAATGCACACTTGTAGTTATATCTATCCTACATTTACAGGCTAGAGATTTATTTACATATTTACAAAAAGAGCTTGGTCAATTAAAATGAGAGTAAAGTAGAGAATTATCTGCTGATAGATGGAATATATTGCTGAGACCGGGGTTACAGACATGGTTCCCAAGCAGAAGAAGTCAGGTTGGGGCTTGACAAGGACAGATTTTGGTATTAAGAAGATGATGTTTGAGTTTTTCTTTAAAGTGAGATGGGTGAGTGGTGGAACATATGTCTCTAGGAAGTTTGTTCCAAGTTTGGGCGATGGAGTGTTTATATAACAGTTTGCCTACTGCTTTTTTAGGTTGGTAGGTGTGTAGTAGTTGTTGATTGGAAGCACGGAGAGTGTGAGAAGGTGTGTAGATAGATTTGAAAGAAGAGAGAGCAGAGCAAGATGAAGGTTTGTAGAGAATGAAGTGTAGCATTTGAAGTTGTGATAGCAACAATACATTGGGGAATTCAAGCCAGTGGAGGGATAAAAGGGCTAGGCAGTGATGTGTATTGTAAGTAGAGTTTGTGATGAATCTGGCTATCTTGTGGTAAGTTTGTTGGAGTTTGTTAAAGGTTGCTGTTTGAATGCTGGTGAACACAGGGGCAGCATAAAGAAGGGAGGGAAGGAAGAGAGCATGTGCAAGGGAGAGTCTAGCATTTGAAGTTAGAAATTTTTTGTTATGATAAAGTAGACCTAATTTCTGGTTTGTCTTTTTTACACTTTGGAGAAGCTGCATATTAAATTTTAGTTCATCATCAATGATGACTCCAAGATGTTTTGTGCGAGCTTCAGGTTTAATAGATGTGTTAATAGAGGAAGTGATAAAAAAGGAGGATTTGTGGTGAGAAAGAGAGCGGGGAAGAAATAGCAATAGTTTGGTCTGGTTACTGGTTAGCCACTGTTCAGTAGCTAAAAAGGTATGTTGAGTGAGTACATGGAGTTCAGAGATGTCTGAAATGGAGATGAAAGTGGAATCGTCAGCATATTGGATGAGAGAGAATTGTTTACAAGATGTGTGGAGGTCATAGGTGAAAATACTGAACAGGAGGGGGCCAAGGATAGAGCCTTGGGGAACTCCAGTTGGGATAGGTAAGAATGGCGAAGAGGAAGAGATACATTTAACAGACTGCTGTCTGCTGGATAAGTACCTGGAGAACCAGGCTAGGGAGGAGGAAGAGAGATTGAGGCTTGCGAGTTTAGATAATAATAGGGGATGGGAGACAGTGTTAAATGCTTTGGAAAGGTCTAGGAAGAGACAAGAGGTGAGTTTGTTGTTATCCAGGGCCTCAGCAATGGTGTGGGTAAAGGATAGGAGGGCAGTAGTGGTACTATGGTTGGGACAAAAACCATGCTGGGTGGGTGTGAGAAAATTATGGTGGAGGAAGTATTTTAGAAGTTGTGAGTGGATGCATTTTTCGAGAATTTTAGAGAAGGGGGATAGGATAGATATGGGACAATAGATGGGTGTGTGGAGTTACCACCATTGTGTAGAGGTATAGTGATAAAGGATTTCCAAAGAGTAGGTACAGCGGATTCCTGAATGAACTTATTGATTAGTATAGACACTGGGTAAGCTATTGAATCAGCTGACAGTTTGAGAAAGGTAGTAGGTAGATTATCAGGGAAGGAGAGCAGGACTTGAGTTTCAGAAGAAGGGATTGTGTGTAGGAAGTAGGAACAGGGTGTAAGGAGAAAGTATTAGCCTTTGATGGGTTGGTAGGGGTAGTCAGAGGAGTAGTGTTGCCATTGGATGGTAAGAGTGCTTGAATAGTGTTAATAAACTGTTTATTAAGTAGGGTAGCTGTTTCCAGAGGGGTTGTATTTGGGTAGGGGTAGGGATCTGAGGGGCAGCCTGGAGAAATTATTTTATTGATGGTAGACCAGAACTTATGGGGGTTGGATTTGTTATTTAGTTGGGCAGTGGTAAAGAAGGACTTTTTATCAGCATTAATTTGTTTCTTAGTAAGATTTCTGAGACGTCCATAGTTATGAAGTGAGGGTAGTTCCTTAGTTTTGATCCAGGATGTCCAAACTTTATCTCTTTGAAGTATAAGGGATTTAGTTTCTCAGCCAGGGAGCATCATTTTGTTTTATTCTAATCTTTCTGGAGGGTGCAAGGGAGTTCAAGGTATTCAGGAAAATGCTATTGAAACTATTTACTGCATCATTTAAAGAGATGTGTTTAACTAAAGAGCAGTCAGTGGAAGATAGAATAGTACTGAATCGGGTTGTATTGAAGTTTGAAAATGTGTGACAGTCTCTATGAGGGTAGGTTTGGCAGGTTGGGAGGTGGTATCTAAGGACAGAGATGGGTAGGTGGTCACTAAGTTGTTCTGGTAGAGTAGTAGGGTTATGATAAAGGTTAGGGGAGTTGGTTAGTATCCAGTCAATTACAGAGCCAGAAGTTAAGTTTTTGTGGAGTCGAGTTGCGGACATTATTAGTTGATGGTAACCATGCAGATTTATACTAATTTGAGGGGACTCATTTTTGAGTTGGGACCAGTCTAGGTTGACATCTCCTAAGATGAAGGTTTCATAGGGTATACTATGGGAGAACCAGGATAGTATTTTCTCTAAGGTGGGAAGGTTGTTCCCAGGAGGGATATAGATGGAGGCAACAGTTAGTTTTTTGTGTGGGTTTAAGTGGCAGTTGACAATGATGAGTTCAGCTGGGTGAAAGTCAGGGATGGGTGTGGGGAGGGGGGGAGATGTTGAGGGTATTAGAGTGAAGGATGGCTACACCACCATATTTTTTGTAATCTGTCCGAGTGGTAGATATTATAGCCTGGTGGGAGAAGTTCATTGTTAGAGATATGTGGCTTAAGCCAAGTTTCTGATAAACAAAGGATGTGAGGGGTTGTATGGGCTATCCAAGCATGGAATTCAGTTATTTTATTGGTTAGGCTTTGAATATTTATTGAGTATATGGCTAGGTGTTTAGATATAGTTGAGCTTAGTGTAAAAGATTGAGGAAGGAGAGAGGCAGTGGGAGAAGATGGGGGGGGAGTAGAGAATAGTGGAGGTTGGTGCTTAGGAGGAGAGGGAAAGGGGCCAGAGTTAGGGTGGATGTCGCCAGATACAAGTAAGTTATTAGTGAGTAGAGAGAGTTGGGTGGAGTGTAGATGTAGTTTGTATAGTTTGAGTTTAGATTTGTAGTTAGGAGGGAGTATTTGCAATTTAGATAGATTATGAAGACATTGGTCAGGGAGGTTAAATAGGGCTGGGGAGATATCAAAGAAGGATGGTGTAGAATGAGTATCAAAGGTATAGGAGGTAGGAGAGTGAAGCAGTGGAGAAGGAAGGTGAAAGTGATATGAGGTTAGAGTGGTTAGCAAAAGAAGGAGTGAGGTGATAATGACAAGGTATTACATTGTTGAAAGAGGGTAAGGGGATTAGAGGGTGGGTATTGAAGTAGTTTGGGGGTGGAAGTGAAAGTATAAAAGTAGGGAGGAAGATGATAGTCAGAAAGGAGATGTGACATCATCTCACTGGTCATACCTTGTGTACAGTGTTGTGAACATTTGACAAGGTGATGGCAGTTCTATATAAGGACTGAGACAACACATCCTTGTTTTCATTTGATGTATTCAAGTATGGGGTATAGCACTGTAGGGCTTATAATCAATGCATAGCAATGTGAGCAATCACCAGAGGTGACATACTGAGTGAGAACACTGTTGTGTCACTGGCATGAGATCTGAAGCCTAGTTGTCTAGAAAATGCATTTTGTGTATGTAGACTAATTCTCATTCAGGGGTTTGGATGTGCTTGTATGATTTGGGTCATCCAGAGGTACACTGTCAGGCTTTATGTAAATGTTATTGCCTCATTCATGTCATGCTAAGTCTTCCAGCCTGGTAGTACTATGCCTTGGTATATTTTTAGGTTTTATCACTTCTCTTAGCAGATGTACAGAAGTTCAATAAAATAACTGGAAAAGGACAAATACAGACCAGAAACCAAACAGATAGCAAAAAACACAGCAGGTACCTTCTTCCACGAGCCAAACTTTAGTACTTGTTAAGCACTTTCATCCTGAATGGGACTTCCTCAGGACTGCCATTTAATTAATCTCATTAGTTTCAATACAATTATAATGTCACATGACCCTACTAAAAAGCCTGATTTTAATTTGTTGTTAATATTAAAACAGAAGACCTAAAACATTAAGTGCACAATAAAAAGTTTTTTAATCAACGATTCTATTAAAACCAAAAATAATGTGAATAATAATTAAATAGTGTAAATATTTGACAAATGTAAAATAATGATTGGATATAACTTCACCACCCCACCCAATTAAACATATAAACTTTTAAGCTTAAGTAGTGGAATGATAGATAACAAGCCTCATTCAAACCAGGGGCTATTGTGGCGTTTAATCTTAGTTGCCAAACTATTCTCTTAACAGATGCTCTTCAATAATGTAGCTCCTCTTATCTCTTTTAATATGTTCAATCACCACAAACTTAAATTTATCATTAGGGTGGCCTTGTATATGTCTATACAAAGCATTAGTATTTCTTGCCTTTTTAACTTCTAGCTCTTGCTCATAAATTCTTTCTTTCAATTTTCTGGACGTTTTACCTATATAAAAGGCAGGACAAGATTCACAACAAGCTGCATAGGCAATCCAACTGGATTCACAATTAAAATATCCATGGACTTTATATGTCTGCCCCTTAATATTAAATGACTCTCGAACCAAAACAAAATTATACTGTCTACAATTATCACATTTGAACATGCCATTCTCACATACTTAACCCAATCAAAATTCGTCTCAATTATTTCTTTAAAACACTTATATTTTTCTATAAACAATTTTGGCTTGTTCCTCTAAAAATCTCCTCAACTGAATTTTTTTTAGTGTGTACTTAATGTTTTAGGTGTTCTGCTATTTTAATATTAACAACAAATTGAAATCAGGCTTTTTATTAGGGTCATGTGACATTAGAATTGTATTTAAACTAATGGGATTAATTGAATGGCAGTTCTGAGGAAGTCCCATTTGGGATGAAAGTGCTTAACTACTGCTTATTGTAAATAATAAAGTTTGGCTCATGGAAGAAGGTGTCTGCTGTGTTTTTCATTATTGGTTTGGTTCCTGAGATGTACAGAAGTTAATAGGTTTGTGAATACAATTCATGGACCTGGTCAAGGATACTGGTTTGCTAACATGTGGTGATTCAAAAATGACAGAAGTGTGCACATTTGGGGTCATAGATTCATGGGTTAACAGTAGGCCATTGATCCAAGAAACATTAGCAGCATAGCCACAATATCCCATATTGTAAGTACCTATTGGCATGACTAATGTATACCTGATTTTAGACCCCTTTCAATGACGGCTTCAGAGGCTAGACCTGGGCTGTATTTACACTTGCCCATCCATGCATCCAGGTTATGCTAAAACGGTCTGTGAGCTACTTTACTTTATATCCAAAGGAAGTCTGTTCTGTTAATGGGGGATTATCTGGGATATATAGCTATCCTACCAGCAGGTCCTATTTATGTTCTGAAAGAAGATATATTCTCTTGAAACGGTGTTTAGGATGTTACTAGTTTTACAGATGTGCAATGGGTGACAGTGGACTGGAGTTGGAAATTAGACAGTGAGGTAGTGACAACTCCAAACTTGGTCAGCTACAAGCCCTTGAAGTTTGGTATTTACTTCTCCAATGCTCAACCTAAGACAAGTGGTCATGGAATTGATCACTAGGGGATACCACAGGTGAATTCTCTTTTTGAAGATACCATGCCTGTCAACTAATAGACTTGATTACGTCAGAATGTATGGTGATATCCAGTGCCATATATTTATATATATATATATTTATATATATATATATATATATATATATATATATATATATATATATATATATATATATATATATATATAAGTGCACACACACACTCACACACTCACACACACACACACACACACACACACACACACTGAGACACACATTTGCTATTGGTAACTGGGTAAGTAGTCTGGTCAGCAATGCATCTCAGGCATAATAGGGAACCCTTAGAAAAACTGAAGAGAATTACAGTAGTAACCTTGAAGTGTACTTCAACAACAGTCATGTGTACTGCATACATAATTTCAATAAAAGACCTGCATTATCAGATATGTAGCAAATACAGAATTTATAGATATTCAAGAATGCCTTGAATAGTTTAATTGTTAAAATGTAATAAGAAGTTTCATAAAAAAAAAAGAATGCCTTGAATTGCAAGTCTTTCACTAAAACATATAGAGACTGTTGCTTTCAGTCCACATGAATATAAACATAGATCATGTGTTGCATACTTACAAATGCACATGCATAGAAAAATAGCTGTTATAAACTTGTCAAAATAGGGTCACTGATGGCATGAGATTTTGGTTGCAGTACTTAATTTTTAGTGCCTTAGTAAAAAAGTACCCCTGTAATTACCTACTCTAATACACTAGGAATGGTACTGAAAGTATATGGGAAATGTATAGACTAGCATTTGAAAGTTGAAGCAAATGCAATCAATGTAAACTAACTGTACTTCAGTCAAACATTCAGGAAAGGTGTGAAAGCTCAAAACATTTTACCACAATGAATGGCAGAAAAAAGTGAGAAAAGAAATTTGGTAGGCTAGAATCAATATTATACAAATAGTTATGGTATGTTTTCTGAAGGACAACATACAACATCAGCTGAGAAAACAGTTTTATAAAAATGATTAGGTTCACTTCCAAAGCTACCTGACATTTTTAGAGAAAAGATGTAATAGTTTATTATTTTAGATTAGAAGATTTGCTACTCAACAGGTTTCTTTGCAAGCCACAACTGTCCAAAGCAATGCTGTGCTGTAAAGTGAGGTAAAATCTGTATAGTTATAAAAGTGTACCTACATGAACGCAGACACCCTAAGGGTTGAGGGTAGATATAATGGTTAAGGTGTTTACCTTGCAAACACAAGATGCAAGGTTTGATTCTTACATGGGGTAAGTGGCTAGGCTTAAAATGTCCCACAGAGACAGTTAGCTTAGTACTAATATAAGAACAAGCAACAGTAATAACAGACCATATGAAAAATAATTATAAGTGGAGGGAAAAAGATTTGTAGTAACAAGCATGAAGCAAAAATACTACTGCCTAGGTCTGCATAATAATAATTAGACACAGTTTTGCAAAAACAAGTACATAGTAAAGTAGTTATAATTTTATTGCTAAAGAGGCTCCAGGTCTGTGTGTGACAAGATATCCACCCGGATTTACAAATCCTCCATGTAAGACTAAATAAGTCTTACTCGGAGGCTGCAGTTGAATGGTATGATGTCAGCGTGCCATGAATATTCATAAGGGCACGCTGACTCACCCCCAAGTCTAACATGGACCATGCAGGCAAGCAGGGGGTGTGTCCGACTGCCAAGCAGTGTAAAGGTCCATGCCCCTGCAAGTGTGTGAAATGCAAAATGTCAACACACAAGACCAAGTCCGCTCAAATGTCCATGTACCCAACACCACACTCCCTGACATTTTAAACCACCAGCACAGTTATAAAAAGTAAAACATTAATTTTTTATTTTCTAATTCCTGATATAGCTGCCCGCATTTGTGCGTGTGTGCAAATATGCCCATTGCTTAGCTGCAGTTAGCAATCTCAACATGGAAGAGCATAATAAGGAATGTGTATGCAAATTGCGCCAAATAGTAATAGCATAGTGGTACAGCATTCGCACAAAGAGGAGGCATTCACGGTTCAAGTCCCACCACTCCCCTTCCTAATTTATGTTCAAAATGAGTATATGAAATAAGTCCTGACAGATATGATAAAACTTTACTAAAAAGCATTGAAATGGCCTATGTATCAGTGAACAAAATGTAAAGTTATAAAGGAACCTGACATATAATTGTCCGCAGTTAACCTAGCACAATGTAGATGCCCATAGCTAAATCACGCTTTACCCAGCGCAATGTAGTTGCCCATAGCTAAATTGCGCTTTACTCAGCACAATTTAGTTGCCCATAGCTAAATCGCACTTTACCCAGTGCAATGTAGTTGCCCATAGCTAAAATTTAGTTGCCCATAGCTAAATAGCGCTTTACCCAGAGCAATCGGTTTGCACGGAGGTGCGCGTTGCGCCAACCCACGCACCGTCGGGCAACGCAGAGCAACGTAGAGCAAAGTTGCTTAAACACAGCCATGCCCCCTAACTTGTCTGGACAGTAGTAAAATAAAAAGCAATGATAAGGTTTGAACCCAGGACACTGTGCACCATAATCAAAGTACTGAACCACTAAGCCACGCCAGCATAGGCTAAACATCCACTGTTAACATATATATAGTAATAAATGTTAGAGTAACCATTGCTAAGCAGGTCTGCAGTCAGCCGAGAATATTCAAAAAAGGCCAATCACAGAAAAGTGTGGGAAATGCGGCATATTTAAGCTGCATAGGCAGGAATACTCGCCATAACTGATAGTAGCTCCCATCTACAGTAAGAATATCTGGTGCTGGAGAGGGTACACACTTTAGAGCTCAACGCTGGGGTATCGACGAGTCAAGATACATGGTTTGGCTCCTAGTCCATCGGCATGAGACTCGACTCCTGCAGGGCAAGTTCCAAGGAATGGAGTATAAGGCAGAGGCTTGGAACCGGTTGGCTCATGAACTCACCAGTGCCACAGGCATCCCTTGGACTGGTGAGCAGGGCTGTCACCACCATGCAGACCTGAAGAGATGGAAGCAGAACCTTCTGAACCAGTGGATCCAGGAGGCCCATCATATGCATGATGCCCCACTACTAAGTAGGTAGCCATGGAATGTAGTATGTAAGACAAGCTAATATAGTCAAAATAATGGATAGGTATGTCTCAATATCCCTTTATTTACTCCACAGCTGCAGGTGTTCATGCTATGAATCAGCAAGCCTATGCAGATAGGCTGCTAAGGCTGCGCCACCAGGCAGGTTAGTACATATTCTGCATGTATTGTTATATAATATATGTGAGAGAGCATGACAAAAGTATCGTATCCCAATAATACAGCTATCAAATGCCCTGAATAAATCCTCTGCATGTACTGTTATATAACAAACGTCAGTGAGCCAGAAATAGAGTGTACTAACCCAGCCATCAAGGTAAAATAAGTGTGGAATACTATCTCTGAATGTACTGTCATATAATATAAGCAAGCCTGAAAGAGGGTGTTGTAACCTGTCAATAAAGGTATATGTCCTGAATAGGTCTCCCGTATGCACTGTAATATCAAATAACAGAGAGAACCTGTAGAAAATAGTGTTCAGTGTAATTAATAAAGGTATAATACTTGGAGTGTGTCTGTGTCACTTACTTTGAAATGTTGTTGTACCCTTGCATTAAATAAATAGTACTGTTGTATTAGGTGCTGTCAACCCACAGTTGTGCAGTCCCATATGAAGTGGATGAATGAATTGCCAGTAGCTGTGAAGCATATAACATTAATTCCCTGAATAAATTCTCTGCATGTACTGTTATATAACAAAAGACAGAGAGCCAGGAATAGAGTGTAGTAACCCATTAATAAAGGTAAAATAAGTCTGGAATACTATCTCTTCATGTACTGTCATATAAAATAAGTGAGCGAACCTGAAAAAGAGTGTTGGAACCTATCAATAAAGGTATAATATGTCCTGAATATGTCTTCTGCATGCACTGTAATATCAAATTAAGGAGAGAGCCTGTAAAAAAGAGTGTTTAATGTGAATAATAAAGGTCTAATACTTGGAGTGTGTCTGTGTCAGTTACTTAGAAATGTTGTTGCACCCTTGCATTCAATAAATAGTACTGTTGTATTAAGTGCTGTCAACCCACAGTTCTGCAGTCTCATATAAAGTGGATGAAAGAAGTGCCAGTAGCTGTGAAGCATATAACAGTCCTCAACAGTTGTTAAATGGCTGTCATGCATAGGTAAATCTGGCACATGAGTAGCTTGTCAAGGTGTTCACCAGAAATGTGAGTGTGCTACATGAAATGTAGGGTTCTGTATAAAATTAAGTGAAAATGTCACGTGAGCACATCCAGATGTGTAGATACATCAATATGCAAATAAAATACAAGTATGTAGCAGTAACATCTGCAGCTTGGACAGTTACTATGTCAGATATATGTCAGGTACATAATGAACTAGCCAAACCCATTACACAATGTAATGCATGTTGTCTAGTGTAATAATACATGTAGGGGATATACACCTGCAGTCAATAGGAATGTAGTGTAGAGTAAAAGTACTAATAATATGTTAATGGATGTTTCTTTTTACCCCCTACTCCATGTGCATAAACAATGCAATTCCACACTTCAATGAGATGTGTAATCTCATAACATTTGTTGGAACATATTTCCAATTGTTCAATAAAAATCTGTTTTTTCTTTGATGCATGTGCCCTGTTCAAACACCACAATCTTGGTGGCCTGTTGCCACCAGTCATCCCTGCATGCTGTTGTAATGTCCACTGTTGTTCAATATATGCATGTGTTATGCTTGCTGTTCAACTGTTGTAACCCTGGTGCGTTGGGTTAATGGGAATATTACTGCATGCTGTTACAACTAATTTTGAATGCTGTTGTCTATGTTGTAATTAAACACACCTAATCACAGAACGTATGGGAAGGCCAGTCCCAGCGGACCCACCTGTCCCTCCTCAGCTGGCGATTGCACCTGGCATCAGCATGTCCTTTGCCCAGCCCGGGCTACCCTCCTCCATTGGTCCTGTGCCACCTTCGGGTGGAAGTGCTGCAGGGGATGGGGCTCACCTCCCCTGAAAGCATGGGTGGAGAAGAGCCACCTGTCACCCTCCGAAGGGTCTGGGTTGTGGTGCGTAGGGATATCCAGCGTTTAGTCACTGATCCACTATGCCAGCTTGAGGTGAGAGTGGCTCAACTCATGGGTGAGCCTGCCACTCCTACGCAGCCCCCAGCACAGCCACACTTGGGTCTGTGAAGGTTCAGTGGTGACTGCCTATGGGTGGGGATCTCAGTCCCACTGTTACCATCTGTGGGCTCATGGGCTTGTGATTTCCAAACATCCGTCCCTGTCAATTGTGTTCACCCATCCCATGTGTCATACTCCACCCCTGTATGCATCTTGTTTGTCTTGTCTGTTTAACTCCCCAACCTACATCCCTAAAAATACCTACTTCCTCTTCCTCACTTTCCACTCTCACCTGAAAAAAAAAGGGCAATCTGTACCCACAAAAAAATTACACCCCATACATAGCAGCCCATTTCGCAAACATGTCCACTGGACATGTAAACTGATAATTATAATTGGCAGTACAACATACTTTGTTGTCGTCACCCCTCTCCCAGGGGTGGAAGGATTCAAAATTACTTCAAAATGCATTGCATATGCACAGCTGTTGCTGTTATAGAAATGGGCAGCTATGGACCTTCCCTACACCTGTCCTGCACATCCCAAACCTGTTTTCCTACTGTCTTTCCCTCTTTGTGCCCCCTTTTTCACCACTTTCCTATTTCCCCATTTTCTTTTCTTTCAAAGAAATTAGCTCGGGGATTAGTGGGAGTAAGCACTTTTAAGCAGTAATAAGCGGGTTTAAGCGAGTGTGCGCACGTGTGCGCTAAGCTTAGCATTGATAAGCATTGCACAAACCCACGCAAACCTGCTTACAACTGCTTAAAAGTGCCTTAGTCACTCTATGTCAGGGCCCTTGTTCTGCTCATCAGCAAAATAAAACAACTCTGTCAGTCTCGAACCACAGACCTTGGACACACTAGATTTCATGAAGTACCACTAAGCCACAGCAGATATACAATAACCTGGTGCTGAAATAAATATATCATGCATTACAATGAGTGAATGTAAAGGAAAAATAGGAAGGCCATAACACAAAGCTTGTTCTGTGGATCTTTAACAGCAATAGTTGTGGAATTGCATTACATGACTGTGATGTGAGAAGCAGCCATGCAAGCAGCAAATAATGTTACAGAGGCACTTTACAACCCCCACACAGTATCAAAGCAGGACAAACAGTGGCATATCTGATTAGGGCAGAGGCCATACCTAGTAACTGTGACTACTTTTCAGGGATGTCCCTGATTGTGAAACATATTTTAGCTGTGTCCCACTGAATCCCTCTGAAAAGTACTGACATCAGTCAGAAAGTTGAGGTATTACACAATGAATACTGACAATAATAACAGTAGACACTGCCCGTACTTCATAAAAGGAGTACTAATTCATATGCACTGCTTCACTCAAGTCTAAACTTACTGTCCCTATTATGTGTAAGATGTGCCTCACTTTTAACTACCTATCCCTGACTCCATGCAAAGATGTATCTGAGTGTTTAATAGGCCTGGCAGAGGCACACACACACAGGCATATACACTATTCTGCTGTTACACACTCTGCAAGTAGCTTTGGTAGGACCACCACAAGCATACCCTTATGTAGGAGTACAACACAGAAATACCAAAGGATGTAGCCATGTACTAGTAGCAACTGCCTGTAACAATGTCATTGTAACAGTCCTGAAAACACCTGTGAGTTGCACAGACAAAGAATAACAGTGTAACTTCTGGCTACCATCTGGACAGGTTCACAGCTGTGAACTTTGTAGACAGAGCACCTGCCTTGATAAACTAACAGGTACATACCAATCCTTTAAGTCCAGTAAGATAATAGTCACACAATAATACATAATGCTCTCTGTATGTAAGCATCCCCCCCACAATTAAAATATACTTGTGTGTTTAGGGTCTACAAAGGGTGTAGGCAGGCATACTCAGTACTGGAATTGTCCAGTTGTCCTGATAACCCTGTGCTAATGTCAACAATAAAAAACACAAACTCTGCCGAAGTGAGTACATTAATTTTCACAGTATAGCAGTTCACAAACAGTTCATGTGCCAAAAGAATAATTCTCAATAACTACATTTGTATAGCAGTTAATTATATGAATACAAAAGAAACTACATAGTCACATAAATGCTGTGTAAGCATTTGTAGGGGTGAGTTAAACTCTACACTGATAGCTCTGTACTGGAAGTGGCAACAGTCAGGTCTGAGTACAACATGTACATCACTGTCTACACCTCTGTCTTCATTAATAAGATGTATACCAACCTTCGGACTTACACAACAGTGTCCAAAGCAAACAAGCATGGGCCCCACCCTGGAAATCTGAAAGGGCTAGGCCTACATACCTAAGCAATGTATAGCATTGGGTTGCTATGACAGTGAGTACTGCAATTACCACACAGCAGGCTGTATGCATTTACCAAATGCTGGGCACCAATTGGTGCAGAGGGCATCACATGCGCAGATACCTATAAAAGCAGATTGTTCTTGCCATACCCACATGCAATCATTACATTGCACGATTCATGAACTTTAGAACTAACCAAAAAAATAAATAAATAAAGTAAAAAACTTTACTTAATAAGAAAAAAATAAAGTAGTCAAAGCATACACAGACAGACCTGAAAGGGACAAACAGGTATGTAACAGATTTGTAGTTACCGGCAAGCAGTAGATGTTTATGAATAGTACTGTACATACTCTGAAACATGCATATGTGGCAGCAGTAGGTATGTATGCACTGATGCCATGCATAACTACTGCCATGGAGAATTTAGTGTGTAGCTGTGTGCAGTGGGACATAACTGTGACATATGTAGCTCAGCATTATATGTCAAACATCTGAACATGTTATCTATGGTCTGTACAGTACTGCGTATAATGGCAGTTTTGGGGAGTATTGCAAACACCCATATAAAATTGGATGTGACAGAGTAAGACATGCATGATAGTCACATAATGTGTAGCTTAGCATTGGCAACTGCTGTACCAGGCTAGTATAGTAATGTAGCATTTGCAGCTATATATATACTGCCTGTACTATTACTGTATGCACACATGTGACAACTGTCCATGTTTCAGCAAGGCCCAACAGGTCATCCGTGAGGTGTACGGACTTACAACAGTGTGGACCCTGTGTGTGTATGGCACACACATATGGAGAGATATATATGTGTCTGATATATTAGCATCTGAACATGTGCATGGAGCAAGGCACATACTGCAAGTGTTTGTGAAGGGTGGACATTTATATGTTGGTGCAGGTTGTAATGTGCATATTTAAATGTAGGTTGTAGTGTGTGTCAAACAAGACAGCATACAGTGCTGGCATATGAAATGTGGTGTTTAAACGCTGTGGGTATGATTTGTTAGGTTAGTAGTCTTCCAGATAGGGTCTCCTGCTAAAGATACATGGGCTGAGAATACCTTCCATGCATTTTGCACAAGACTGTGCAATATCATTACATAACTGTATCCCTCTCAACCTTTGCATAATTGATATTGGCACCATGAATGCTGGACTGTATATGTTCCTACATGTATATCTATATGTACACCAATGAATGTTCATATGTACGGTCAAGCTCAATGTTGTACACGTATTGCCATCCCTTTTGTTAGAAACCCTGTACCCATGAATTACCACAGATGTGGTAGTGTACTCAAAACCAAAAGTGTGATAAGAGACTAGGGGGCACAGGTGGACAGTAGTGTCCGTATTGATAATCACAGTGCCACACTAGTCATGTAAAATGAGTACGGTCCACATGTCATCAGAAAAGGTGTGTCATCCATGGAAAAAGAGGGCAGTGTTCCACTCTACTCATCAGTCATAACACCCATCATAGAGTACAATGGCCCTGATGGTGTGTACCTCAGAAGACATCCACAGCAACTGTAGACACCAGACACATACCTCACAAAGAGTATTACCAGACTCAAACAGATGCCCTATGCAGACTGTCTTACAAAACCACAGCTACACTGTGTCACATACCGTCTACACAGAGGCTACCTTTGCCTAACATACAAAGCTATGCCAAACCCACAGGTGTTGGACATGCTCCATATAAACAGATGAAACTCCATACAAGCTACACACTGTACTGATCTAAACCTAGTAATGTCAAAAAGCAGAACATGCTGGAGTGGTACATTATCATCTCAGACACATACCATACTCTGGAACTAACTATCTATCAGTAGCAAACGAAGGTCCTCATTAGCAGTTGCCATGAATGATCATGATGATTGGATGTGAGATAGGAAACCTAACCCGGGAATCACCCCTATGGCTCTGCATGATAGGGCCACATGAACCTACATTACATGGGTGTGGAAGTGCAGGGTACCATATGTCTAGGCTTCCATAGGCCCTACGGATAATAGCCTATCAGCTACCTAGGACCCGATACACACATGCATGTACTTGTTGCATTACTTGCTATATGAGGTTGACTGGGTGTGATGGAGAATGTGTAGGTGAATGTGCCAAACATGTGTATATGTGTGATAGCCTAGTGGGAAACTGTGTATATCATGTTATGTAGTGTTGTACTTCTTATCCCAGCAAAAGATACGTATGCTATTGCTAGGCAGGAAAACCAGTATGGCATACGGTGTGACGTAGTCCCATGGTGTTGACTGGAGTGTGCCATTGTAGGCTACAGCAGTACATGTATGCTCATTGATAGTTGACACTAGTGAATACAACTCCCATATGAACTGTAGTACTACCTGAAGCTGTAGGCCTAAACAGCACAGTATGGTTTATATCCACATTGCTTGGAAACACTGTTTTGTTTGTTACCTGTAGTCCTCACACATTACATACCCCAGGCATGAGGTTTTGTTGGTGCTGACACACAGTACTGTATGGTACACAGGTAAAAGTAATCTGGGTTGCAATACCTTTGTGTCTTGTAGGTATGTCTGATGTGTGTGTGTGGGTATGCCTGTAACATGGATTTTGTGGTATGTGTGTCACAGGATATAAGTGCATATGTAGCAACATGTATAGTGTAGTACAGCAGTATGCCACCAATAGTGAGGAATGCACACATATGTTACTGAGGTGTTTGCTATCAACAAGTAGCGTGGTGTACTAGTAGTACTGTAACTGTAGTTTACATACATTTCAAAGTATGACAAATGTCTGCATGCATTAGCTTCATATACACCTCCTGTGGCTAGGTGTTGCATTGTGTCACATACAGTGTGCCATGTACTGTTGTATAGTCTTACATACTGGTTTCACTTTGTGGCTGTGCAGAACATGGTTTGGTATACAGTATGTGCCAGGCACTGTCAGGCAGTTGTGGGCTTAGCAGTCATATGTGGTATTAAAAGTGTGTATCTACTGACAGCCAATAGGTTGCTATATGTGGCATTTCATTGATGTCTGTACATTATAATGTTGAGTGTGCCACATGTCTTGCTCACAATTACTGTTTAATTGTCTTCCAAGGTTATGTCACACAACAGAAAGCCAGCCTATTCCCCTGAGGAGGAGGAAGTTATCTCAGATGCACTCATCCAACATTATAACCTTCTGTTCTCAAGATCCTGCCAAGACCAGCATGGTTGCACTGCGCTGTGGCAGGATGTTGTCCATTGGGTGAATGATGTAGGCATGCAAAGCCGGACTTATGAGCAGGTATGCCATCACTGCAGTGATTTAATCAGACATGTCCGGCAGCATGCCTCCGATGTCCACAGACAACAGCTTGCCACAGATGGTGGTGCTGCTACACATCCCCCCCCCACCAGAGTGAAAGAGCTGCTCCTCAGCATGGTGGTTCCTGGCCAACCAGTACAACACACCTGTGTCATCATGGAGGCCGGAGTCACCCAGCACAGCGATAATGAGCGTGCAGGTAACATGGCATATCCGCAGACCACTGTTATCCCAAGTGTTATAATATGCATTAATCAGATGTGTACTGTGTATGCAGAATATGTGGAGCCTGGTGTCATGCAATACTGATAATTTGGGACATTATCTGTATGCCTGTGACTGTCACCACATGTACTCCTGTATAATTGCAGACTCACAGCAGCAATGCCATAGTTGTTGACACTGACAATCTGTCTCACATCCTTGCAGGTCCCTCTGGTGTGATAGCAAGACAGCAGACCCATGCTGGTGAGTGGGCTACAGTCAATATAGCATATAACATGTGCATGTCATAGGAGAGTTGTAGGCCATATACACATGTTAAACACCTACACATAGTGCATGCTCTGCATGTTCTCTGTGTGACTATGCACTTCCCAGTGACATGAGTAGCTGACTCATACACATGCAACACACAGAGCATCACAAACAAGTGGGGTACACTGTAGTGGACATTGTATAGGCAGAGTCAATACACATGCACACAACATACACCACTTTGTCATATGCACTATGTGTTAATATGATACACATGGCATATGTAGACACCTGCTGTAAGGTCATACTCCAGTAGCCCATGTCATCAACACAGCACACATACTATACCTGGGGGTAGAGGCCTATCATGGGGCAGTGTGACACGCGTCAACACACAACACAGATATGTTAGGCAATGTTCCATATTGAACACCTGACATGCTCATGTAACAACTGTCTGTGAACTGTTAAATGTAGCCTATGTGGTGCAGGTCAGGTACAGCAAGATAGTTGCCAGTGTGACATGCATCAGTGGCCTTGAGTGACCACATGATGCTGCCTGATGATGGCTCATGGTACTACACTACATCCAGGGTCAGTACCTGCAGTACTACACATAGCATTCATTGTTATACACCTGACATTTGTGTTCATCCGGCCATGTTTTGTATATCTATGAATGATGGTGCACAGGACATTGGAAAGTGTCTCAGACTTGCAGTGCAATGTTGTGTCCATGTACACATTTTGTACCAGGGTGAGGCCAATCATTGAACAACACACATGCATCATTGACATGTATACTGTTATCAACAAGGACTCTCTACACTCGCATGCTGTTGAGCAACACACATCCTCCATGCTGACACATGTGATAGGACTCTTTGGCTTGTGTTACTGTACTCCACCATCAACCACTAACGACTATGTTCCATATTGCAGTTGGTGTGTGTGTGTCAACTTGAATGTGCAGTGTATTAGTGTGCATGTGTGCATGTGTGCATGTGTGCATGCGTGCATGTGTGCATGTGTTCATGTGTTCATGTGTGCATGTGTGCATGTGTGCATGTGTTCATGTGTTCATGTGTGCATGTGTGCATGTGTTCATGTGTGCATGTGTTCATGTGTGCATGTGTGCATGTGTGCATGTGTTCATGTGTTCATGTGTGCATGTGTGCATGTGTTCATGTGTACATGTGTGCATGTGTGCATGTGTTCATGTGTGCATGTGTGCGAACATCCTGTACAGATGGTAAAGTGTGCTTCCTGTCTCCCTCTCACAGGTGCTGAGGTATTGTTGGATGGGTGCAGCAGGGAACCTGAGGTCACTGCCACAAATAGTGACCATGATGATACATGTGTAGTGGCACAAGCATGTTTGACAAGGTCTGTCGGTGGTCCACTAATCGACAGTACACAGCTTTCCACCCCATCTATGCGCACATACGTACTGCCATTACATCCCTCAACACCAATGGCCTTAGGTGAGGAACAGCATACGGTAGGCATTGACCAGGAAAGTGTGGTATCTATGGCACATGCAACCCCACACAGCAGCCATGCCCAGACACCCCGAATGGTACCACATAGGCATATGATCAGGGGTTCTCGTGGGAGCATCACTGGTCATAATGCCCCTGGCAGGCGTGCCTGCACAGGTCTCACAACCTCAGGTATATTCCGGGCTGTGATGCAAGCACAGGCACATATGGAACTGTACACCAGGCAGGGACTAAGGGTGCAGAGGGCTAACACCGCGATCAATGACAGTATCCGTGACCTTGCCAGTGCCATCCACAATTACACCGATGTCATGATAGACGTTGGGGGGAGACTAGATGTCCACACAATGTTATGTCCATGTGCCTGGACAGTGCAGGACGGCTGGGCCATTGACATGGATGTATGCCAGCAACATCATCAGGTGGCAGTCATCATAGATGACACCCAAGTGCCAGCCTCTCCCGTAGTGCCAGTACCAGCCCCAGCAATGATGTGGCTGGGCTGTCGGTAGATGGTCCGAGATGACCACGTGCACATGGCTCTGGCCATTCCCAGCAGGGACATGGGTCCAGTCAACATCCCTCTGCCTCTGACGATAGTACACAGTCTGGCTTAGTACCTGATACTGTCCGTATCACCCCTGCCAGGCACAGGTACTGTGTCTGTGTCTGGAGACTGTGTCTGTACAGCCTGACAGGTATAGTCTGTGGCTGTCCTACAAACTCCCGTATTTGGCAGCAACAAGGGGTTACCGTGTGCATGCAGACACACACACATACTACCAACACATAGGGCTAACACATACACACACAAATCACATCAACACTGACCCATACTGTACTGTTGTCCCTCACACACACACACACACACACACACACACACACACACACACACACACACACACACACACACACACACACACACATGTTGATTGGATGGGTCATTGTCTGGCTCTGGAAAAACAATTACACACCCTGTGCATATGATGAAACTGTGCCACCTCCTGTCATCTGTGACATTGATGCAGGAACAGGATAACATGGTGCTGATGCACAGGGTGAGCTACTAGCAGTGTAGCAATGTTAAAATGTTGTGAACAGTAAAGTGTAATGATATCCTTGTAGGTGTATCTGAGCAGGCATGATGCATCACAGCACTGATTATCAATTTAGTATTGTTTACACCAGTGTTAATTCCAAACATGGATTGTCTGGTACTGGCATGGATGTGTGTGGTACTGGCAGCATGTGTTGGTGAATGGATGTTACATGTGTGATGTGTGCAGTACAGATTTCAAGGTGTACATTTGTGAACATGGTGGAGGTGCACTGTTTGCATGTATGTGCATGGTGGGCACATGGGAAGGGTGACATGCCCTGTATTACACAGTGTTAATACTTCATATTTCCTATTGGTGTCCAATATGCATGTCACTACAGATATGTCACAACTTACTTGGGTACACATGTGTGTATGACATGGTATGACACTATGCTGTGGATGATACTGTTGATATCGGTCATTGGTTAGCATTCTGGTAGTGTACATAACCTCAACAACCTGATTTCAACCAATTGTTAGACGATGTCTTGACAACTGACACACAGCTGTAGGATACACAGTAGCATTAGAATCTTTCCGGTATTGTACTATACCAGTTACCAGTGGTAATGACCACCACACATTCCCGTGACCACTCCTGTTTGGCATGTGTCCATCCTAGGTACAAGCCGACACACTAGGGATATGTATGTCCACATCTGGTGATGCATACAGTGGCCTACAAAGCATTCCCCGGATTAGATACTTATCCTCCACAAGGGTATCATACAGACAGATACCTGTTGACAAACCCATGTTGTGAAGCTATGAGCCAGCAATAGCATAGACATCCACATTTACTGCACATAGTAGCACACAACATGTAGCAGGGGGACCGATGTGTACAAACAGCCACATGTGATTTCATCTGTCCTTTGATATCCACATTCACAAAGCTATGCTGATGTCCCTCAGTGTATCACATAAGCAATAAGGGGTCTGTATGCATATCCACAGAGTTGTTGTATACCTACAATGATTGGCCATTATTGACAGAATGTGTTGTGTTTGAACATGTCTGTCATATGCCACAGGCATACACCCACACTCACACTATTCTATAACAACTGTCATGTGTGTGTGTGACACAGATGACCTAGGGCACAGCTCACTACAGTGGCTGGACTTGTCACATAAACACATATGTGAACTATGGTCCAAGAAGCTGCAGCCAGCAACAACTGTCAATGGTAACAGATGTAGTCGTGTTGACAGCAGGCTTCACACCTATGAAGTGAATGAGGTCACATGTACATATATGTCTTGGCCACACAGTTACCAATGTAGGGCACATGTACATATGTGTATTTGCCACACAGATACCTGTAGTGTGCAATGCGCATACTGTTGTTTTACTGATATGTCATACAGTTGTAAAAGCAAAACCCACAACACATTGCTCAACAGTGTTACACATACTCAGCAATTGCAGGATTCAGACCCCTACCTACCTACCTATGTCATGATACTAGACAGATATGCATTACTACAATGCGCCATATGCTTTACTGGGAGTTTTCATTTCCACTGCTGTATTTGTCGGATAATGACATCATCAAACCGGCAAAAGGGGAATTCACCTCTTTAAATGTGTTTTCACAGTCTCCAAAAAGGCCACTCCTCTCAAAGGGAATCTCACACACACACATTCACACTCAGCATTTGTAGGATTCAAATACCTACCTAACTATGTTATGATACTAGAGAGATACGCATTAACACGACGCGCTATATGCTTTACTGGGAGTATTCATTTCCAAAGCTGTATTTGTAGGATACTGACATCATCACACTTGGCAAAGAGGAATTCACCTCTTCTAATGTGTTTTCACAATCTCCAAAGAGGCCACTCCTCTCAAAGGGAATCTCTCTCACACACACACACACACACACACACACACACACACACACACACACACACACACACACATTCACACTCAGCACTTGCAGGATTTAAACCCCTACCTAACTATGTTATGACACTAAGGAGATATGCATTAACATGATGCGCTATATGCTTTACTGGGAGTATTCATTTCCAAAGCTGTATTTGTGGGATACTGACATCATCAGACTTGGCAAAGAGGAATTCACCTCTTCTAATGTGTTTTCACAGTCTCCAAAAAGGCCACTCCTCTCAATGGGAATCACACACACATTCAGCAATTGCAGGATTCAAACCCCTACCTAACTATGTTATGACACTAGTGAGATATGCATTAATATGATGCTCTATATGCTTTACTGGGCGCTGTAATCTCCACTGCTGTATTTCTGGGATACTGACATCATCAGACTTGGCAAAGAGGTGTTCACCTCTTTTAATGTGTTGTGAAAGTCTACAAAAAGGCCACTCCTCCTAAAGGGAATCACACACACACACACATACACCCCCACAGCAATTGCAGGATTCAAACTCCTACCTAACTATGTTATGATACTAGAGAGCTATGCATTAACACAATGCACTATATGCTTTATTGTGTGGTTTCTATTTTCCTGCTATATTTGTAGGATGCTGACATCATCAGACTGGACATGGTAATGTATGTGCACTTAGTTTTATGCAATCCCAGGAATGAACCTTGTGGGTCAGCAGGTGTGAACACCTTGAACAGGAATCCGCAATTCATAGCTTGTGTGATCTATCTGTGGACAAATTGCCATTCCTTCATATGACAATACATATTTATGCACAGATTGTTGGTTTTGTGGATACAACATGTGTTTGTGATGTTGATAAAGGGCTATTCAAAGTCTATGTGGGATGTGTGTTGCTCCTTTCAGTGATGTATGTCCTGGGTGGCTGCCTTGAAAACAATCTAGCAGGTTTGGGGAACATGATCTGCTCATTAACATACCACAGACATTTGGGTTGTGTGTTTGTGGGATTACAACAGCTGTGTTCCTGACTGCAATCATGATGGACTCCATGGCCTAGCACTTCAGACTTCATAGGCTTATAGGACTATAGTTCCCATGGTCTGTTGTGCACCAACACTTGTGGGGTGTGCCACATGTTGCTGTAACACATTCAACAGTGTAAGATACTGTAGAGAGTGTGAGGCTCAACAGACTGTTCAGGTGCATGGTCTGTTTGCTCTGTTGTTCACTTATGACACATATGGGGAAACAATGTTATCCACGTGATGGGATTAATTTGGCTTTGGGAGGAGCAGTTTACACATTCTACATGTGATATCTCCTGGTATGATAATAGGGCCTTTTGTCACAGGGAGGTGGATATGTATGTATGGGCCTGTCTGACAGGATGTCGACATTGTCAGTCAGGTACAGTTGACCCTGACTCAGGACATATATGACTGTACATTGCTATTTCTGACATAGCTGAAGGAGGTGTAATGGTTCTGTCTGTACTCCTTCACAGATAATCTTTCCAAAGCAATGACAAACCTGAACACTAAACCCCTGTTATACTCTTTTACACACTTAACACACTACTGATCCTTTGTGATCAGTCAACAGTGTATGTCATCATTATATCCTGGCATGTCCAAAGGTCGGTTTCATGTGTACTCTCCAGTCCAGCTGGTGCATATTGGAATTTTAACACATTGTTGCAACTGCCTTATGTACACAGAGAACACTGTCCTCCTACCAACAAACTTAGATATATGTGAGAGATGCAACTGTATAGACAGACAGGAGGCTAAGCTCTCCCAAGCCATGACTAGCCCAGTCTATCAGGTGGTGAAGGTAACCGCACACACCACAAATCCAGTCTCACATGGACCTATAACGACAGCAAACCAAATACATTACCACACAAACACATACTCAGAGCCTCTAAATACACTCTGCCTAAGCAGCAGAGACATCCAAAGCAGACACCCAAAAAAATGCTAACCCACAACTATACACACATATCACATGCCCTTAGGGCTGCACAATACACCTAATACACTTGTAATAGGTGACTGTAATTGTCGGTCACACTGACATCCCACTCACCAGGCTGAACAAGGAGAAGGTTACTTTGTGCTGTCTGTCGGGTGCCAGGATCTGCCACATGACACATGCACTCTTGTCAGTCCACTGCAAGTACAAATATGGCTCCATCATTGACCATGCTGGTGTGTAAACCCTTAGACATTCCTCCCTGGAATACATGACAGCAGGCATACAGGAGCTCTCTGATCCTGTAGCCCAGGCCAGTATGACCCTGACCTTGTGTAGCATCTTACCCTCACCAAGAATTATGTCACAGTATACAGACAAACTGATCACTTTTAACAGTTGGCTAACATATTAGTGTCATTCAAAGGGGATCCAGTGTCTGTCAGCCTGGGATTACATGCTCGACATGCCACGTAGATTCGCTATGGATGCCATGCACCTGTCACCTCTAGGGTTTCACAGACTGGCTAAGGCTCTTACCACACCCACAGTGGCAGTTTGAAGCAAGGCTCAGAAGACAAAACCACCTCCATAGATGTTACAGGGTAAAGGAAACAGAGAGTAACGCTGCTCAACCACAGATGTCTAACCCTCAGAATGCATGGACTCAGGACTCACATCAGTATGGAGACTGTCGATGTATGTGCAGTAACAGACACCTGGTTCAGGCTCCCAAAAGCACACCAGCACTACCTGGTTTTACTTCATAATATGCTTTTCGGACACAAGACTCAGACCGGCCAACAACAATAGGGGGGGTGTCCATATACATCATACATACACACACCTCCGGGTTGGTAGCACTGCACAAAGCATTGGAGAATGTACATGTGCAACTGACAGTGGGACAAACTGCATTTCAGTTTGTAGACTGCTACAGACCACACTCCCAAACTCGGGAACAACACTCGGTATTCCTGGGAACACTGGGGAATGTGAAGGTCTCTCCAAACACCATTATATTGTGTGACTTCAAATACACAAACATTGACTGGGAATACTACTCAAGCACCGACACCCTCGCACAACAGTTGCTAGGATTTATAGACTCAAATGCTATGGCAGAACTGGTCACCACAACCACAGGGGGTTAAAACATGTCGGACCTGATCATCACCAACATGGGGACTCTATGTTCCACACCAGAGGTATACCCTCATTGTTAAGGTCAGAACATACATTCATCTCACTGGGCATACATATCCCATACATACACACATCCTAGGTGATCTCAGTGAAGTACTTCTCATAAGCAAACGTCACACTTATACAAACCGAGGTGGTATCCATCAAAGACCCTGGAAAACAGTGTTAATTATGGCTCAGACAACTTAATCCTTTACAAACACATTCTATGGACAACTACTGGAATGCATGGATCGTGCTATCTCAGATAACTACAAGACTCACTCCTCCAAAGGCAGGGGACCTGTCTGGTGGACCACGGCCATTAATGAGCTATACAAGGACAGGAGGAGGCTACTACATGATAGAGCACAATCCCAATGAGGAAGGCATCTCTGATCAGTACTATGGAATAGCTACGATCACTTGTTGATTCATCTATGGGCCACTTCTAACGGACACTTGCAATAGACACTATGGACAATCACAAGGCCTTCTTTAGTTATGTTAGGGACCTGGGTGGGAACTCACAGATATGCTGTGAGATACTGCATGATGACAAAACATACAGTGAACCCACTGACATTGCAAACATCCTGGCAAACAGATTCAGTGGAAATGTTTCCCCACCATCCCCCCTGCAGTGCACATGTCCATGACAACAGGGTGTAGCCTCCCTGACATCACAGATTAACAGGTGAGTGCTGCCCTCTCCATAGCAGACAACACAGCATCAATGGGACCAGACAATGTCCCGGCCTGCGGCTTACATGAGATTCATGACGAAATTCACACTCACATTATGTCATTGTTCAATATCAGAGTTACTACAGGATATGTACCCAAGAAATGGAGTACAGCAACAGTGTTCCCGCTCCACAATGGTGGTGCCACAAGGGACCCTGGACAATATTGCACTATATGCCTAACTATCCTGGTCTGCAAAACTATGGAGCGTATCATCATGGAACACATACACATAGACATTGTGAACCTACAGACAATGGATCCTATACAATTTGGCTTTGTTGTGGGCAGATCTTGCCTCTTGCACCTGTTTGATGTCTTTAAACAGTTAACAGGTCCATAGACGTACAGAGGGTTGTCCACACAGCCTACCTGGAGCTCGCACAACAGTTCAACACAATACCCCACTTGGCCATTATACATAAGCTCACCAGCTTCAATATCTACACATATGTCACAAGATGGATTGCTAACAGGATCATGGATAGCACCCACATGGTCAGTATTGCAGGTGCCATGTCTGACTATATACCAGTTACATGTGGCATCCCACAGGGCTCAGTCCTGGGACCTCTCTTGTTCCCTATATATTTCTCAGATGTACTGGCTAACACAGGAGGAATATGGCTGACCATGTTCGCAGATGACTGCAAACTGTGTGCCATAATTGACTCCACAGCTGGCACAAGCATCCTCAAAAAGGGTCTCTCAGAGATGGATAACTGGTGCCAGAGCCATGGCCTACAGATACCTTCCATTAGATGCATAGTCATCACTTTTGGTAGTAACAACGTGCCCACACATTACCACATAGGTGGTGATACATCACGTATGGTATGTGATTTGTGATTTGGGGACATGAATACTTAGTACTCTCGCCTTTGACATTCACGTTGCCAATGTTGTTGGACACACCTTCTATATAGCCCACCTTATCCCATAGGGTTTTACATCTAGATCAGGTGGGGTCATTGTGCCCCTATACTCATCAGGCCCATGCTTGAATACAATGGCCCATTTTGGATGTACCTTACCCAACACCTGTAGCAACTGTAATGTCCACAAATGTGCCAAACCAAGTGGATCTAGGGACTCACACAGATGGTATGCGCAGTTTGGCTATGGTGACCCCAGCTCTCCTCAGTTGCTTACTGCCTACTTGGATGCAATCTGTGCCTGTTGGTTGAAGCCATGTCCATCACGGCATTGATGGACAGGCTCCACCTCAGGATATCAAAGTCCCTTACAGCTACACACTCCAGGGATGGAAACGTCAGCACTGATGTTAATAGGACATGCTGGAGGGGCAGATTCCCATCCCAGAGGCTCCACTCACTCGGGAATGAGATCCCAGTCCCACATACGCAGAGACCCACACTGACCACCTACAGGTGACATCTTGACAGGTGGATGGGTGATTGTATGTTTAGCCCTGGAATATGTTCTGGGTCCCTGCTAGACAGAGGCAGAATAACATGAACATATGTGGGATATCTTGTGTGACCTACTATTCACAGCCACAGTCTACTAATCTAGCAGGGTTGCAAAAGCCAAACACACTGTGGCTAGGCTTATACATGCCCTAGGGCAGATAGCCTAGTGTCAACCTCTGAACCTATGATAATGTTCATGATGCACATTGTTCAGTTATGGTACTGATTGCCGGTTTTGCTTCTTCTTTGCATTCCCACTTTCTATGAACAACCTAAGTATCTGCATAACATATTTGATTATGACAGGGTTTCACTATATTATATGTGTGTCTGTTGTCATATAACTGTGTGCACATGGCAGATTGGTGAATAGTGTGAGGTTCCTGGGTTGACATATGCAATTGATGGATATGTGTGGCCCACTGCTGTACTCAGACATGCCCTAAGTGTGTGAGCATGCCCAGTTCAGACTTTCAGTGTTTTGTTGCCTGACATTTGTCTCATATATTCAAGTGTGTGAGCATGCCCAGTGTGACCTTGCAGTATGTTGCTGTCTGAGGTCCACTACATTTGTTGATGTGTCTGAACATTACCAATATTAACATTTATACTATATGTGGGTTGAATATCAGGTTCTATTCTTACTGCAGGCCTCACCTTTGTGTCTTAACTCGACAGGGATTATGCTATGCTTGCAAGGTTTCCATGAGATACTTTGCATAGACTTATCAACATTTTTTCATACAAGCTGACCATTGACATACTGTCATGGTTTAGTGGTTCTGTACTATGACTATAGTGCACCGTATCCTGGGTTCAAGGACTGTCGCTGCTTCATATTTTCATACATGGCAGAACAGACTGCTTCAAGAAAAGTGAAGCAAATATGAACATGTTTACCTGCTTTTGCTGAACTATGCCCAGATTTGACCAGACTTTCACAACATTGATCAATGTTGAACAACATTGCTGATCAGTGCCCAATATTGCTCAACATTGCCTGTAGTTGTGCTACTTATTGTGTGCAATTTTGTTTGCATATACTAAATAGTGGTGAGAGCTGTTTAGCACTGCTTTATATTGCTTAACACATAGCAATCATGACTCAGGTGGTGCTACAGGGCTGCCTATGTCGGATGCACATTTTACACTCCCTATACATGTTTGTTAACAGGTAGTGTCAAGTTAGGCATCCCTTTTACTAAATGTGTGAGTTGGAGAGAGGTATCATTTCCATGGTTCCTACTGAGCTAGTGTATATGCTATGTGTTGCCTCTTTGCCAAGGCCAAAGCATACTGGGCACGCCTCCTTCTACCTACTGGGGCAGGCTCAGGTTGTTCCTCCTCCGAGTCACACTCTGCCTGTGATGGCCTTGGCAATGGTGGGGGGCTGTTGTGCCTGGCCCTGTGCTGCTCCTGCTGCAGCTGTTTTCACAGGATTATATTGTGTAGCATAGCACATACCATGACTATTTGGGTACATGTAGTTGGTGAGTACTGCAAGGCTCCACCAGATGTGTCCAGGCACCGGAACCGTGACTTGAGCAGCCCAAACACATGCTTGATTACATTTTGTGTTTGTGCATGTGCCTCATTATGGCGTTCCTGTTCAGGTGTGTGTGCATTTCTGATGGGTGTCATCAGCCACGGCTCAAGTGCATATCCAGCATCCCCCACTAGGTGACCATGAGGGATGTCCCCATTGGCAAATGTCTGGTACAGCTGTGTCAGATGCCAGACATGGGAGTCATGGTAGCTTCCAGGGCAGCCAGAACACACATTCATTATTATGCCCTGGGCATCACACACAACCTGGCAGTTGATGGAGGGGTAACCCTTGCGGTTATAGTAGACCCTATCCCGCTCACCAGCTGGTATTTTGATGCAAATGTGCATGCAGTCTATTGCACCCACTACCTCAGGGTTTTCTGCTGTTTGCTGGAAGAGATGCATATTGCTGGCCAATACCTCACGGGAATTGGGGAAATATACATGATCACCTACATGTGCTAACATGGCATTCAGGAACTGGTGCAGTGCCCTGGATGCTGATGCCTGTGAAATCCCCATCATATCGCCAGTTGGTCTCTGGAAGGTACCTGTTGCTAGTATTCTTAGGCCAACACATACCTTGGTTTCCACTGGGATGGGTTCCCCTCTGTTGGTTCTGTGTTTGAGGCGTGGCCTGCACAGCTCAACAATTTGCTGCATGAGGTCTCTGTCCACTCTATAGTGCTCCACTATCTCCAGCTCATGTAGCCCCTGGTAGGTTACCCTAGGCCTGTACACTCTTCTCCGTCTCCTCACTGTGGGTTGCTCAGCAGCATTCGCATTGTCACCACCCTCAGCATGTTGCATATGTTGCCTTATAACAGCAATGGCAGCCGCTGACATTTTTTTGTCTCAGTAAAGCTTTTTCAAGTTTTCACTTCAATTAGCTTACTGCAGTGTTGCAGTGTCTCTGAGAAAAACATACTGGAAAGTTGTTTGCTGAGTTTTAAGTGCTGGGCTGGGCTGGGCTAGTGTACTGCCTGTATAATTGCCTGACTCTGATTGCTTTCACCTGCTAGCTCTACTAGTACTCCCTGGTTAACTTCTTACTATTTGTTGTGCTTCCTTTTCCCTTTCTGTTTCCTCAGGGGGGCAGTGCCACGCACACAAGTGCAAACACACGCACACCAGCTCACACATGCGCACACATGCTTACATGGGCTACAACTTGCTTATTCTTGCTAACACGCATGCACACAGGCGCAAATGCGCTTACACGGGTTTCAACATCCTTACACTTGCTTACTCCGGCTTAAACACGCGTACACACGTGCACACAAGCTTACTCGGCTTTACAGGCATGCACACGCGCGCATACACATAGCAGGCATTTCCACAAGAAACTTTGGTGTGGTTCACGGCATACACCTTCAATTTCTTGCCTTTAGCTAGGGTACCTATTGACACACCTCTTCCAGTGATTAGCATCTGACAGCAGACACATGCCACTCTACTCCAATGAGCTTCACTTTTCTCAGACATACCCCCTTATGATGTCACCTATCTTCTACTCTGTTACACCCCTTATCCTACTCCTACACTACACTGACTGTGCTCTTTTGTATGTAAAATTGTGATTCACTATCCTTACCCTCATTTGCATAGGATTGCCTACTAATCGCTTTCCTTTCCAATGGGCTTGCTTCGGGCTTCAGTGACTGTGTCCTGTTTTGTTCCTTGGAGCCAAATCTGCAACCAAAGACTACTGGGATGATTCAAAGTCAACAATTTCAAAAGTATTTATTTATTAGGTCCTCCATTTGTCTCCTCTTAGCAGGCTTGGTAAGATCATTGTAGAGGCTTAATGGGCAATATGAGGTCCAGGGTCGGGATAAGGGGCGCCCGCCTGACCTGCTAGGCCACATGCAGTGCCAGCCCCTGTAAGTAGATCCAGAGGTAAGACTATGATTAAACAGGCTCCCTAGCTGTCAGAGGTACTACTCATTGAGAACAGGAGCACACAGCTAACACACTGTCAGGTCTGTGATGGATGCTGTGTTTTGCTTTGGAGAGAGCAGTTCTCACTTGGGCATTGGGATGTTTTGGGGGGCTGCAGCTTTTGTAGCAGAGTTGGGGGGGGGAGGGGAGGGGTTTGGTTGCTCTGAACCTGTCCAGCCAGTATGTTGCTGTGGTCTGTGGGATCAGTAATCTTCTTTCATTTTGAACTGTTTCCAGTCATCAGGCAAGTTTTCTTTGGATCAGGTTACATCTAGAAGGCCTTATGATTGTCTTTCTCTTTTCTTCTATTTTTTTTTTTCTCAATTTTTTTTTTGGATTTTTTATTTTAGCTTTTTTTTTTTTTTTATTTGATTCTTATGATTTTACTCCTTTTAAGATTTTTGCTTTATCTGTAGTTTGCTTCCTCCTTTTGTAGCTTTTTGTTTGTTGTTTTGTTGGCCAGACTTGGCTGGAGACTGATTTGTTGCTTGCTTTGCTTTTTGTTTTTGTTTGCTTTGATTTTGCCTTATGAGTGCTCCTGCAGGTGCTGGGTGCTTTTGTAGGTGAAAGGCATCCTCAGCTGCTTTTTCCGGCTTGAGCTTTCTAGGGGGCGCTCTTGTCACTGCCTTGTTAAAGTGTGAAGTTTTCGAAAGAAGTTCTTTATTTTTCTTTTCTTGTTTTTTTTCAGGTGGGGGGGGGATGAGGACCTTAGATTAGAGTTTGTGATCTGATCTCACCCAGTGAGGGGGTATACTGTGATGTTGAACATGTGATGCGATTGTGATGTTGATGATGAGAATGTGTATGATTTGTATGGTGTGATCTTGTTCTCCTGTTGTTTTGTGGCATTTGAGTTGTTGAATGGCATTTGGGTTTGGGTTTTTGTTTGAGTTTGTTTAGTGTTCTGTAGTGTTATTTAGGTATAGTGGTCTATTGAAGTGATGGTGTTTATGATGGTGTTTATGGTTCTATGTTTTTCAGGGAAGGCCTCTAGAGTTTCCTGAGTGAGTGAGGTGAGCCTGTAACATGCTACAATGGCCAGAGCTAGTCTTGCTACAACATGGTTAATTGCCTGATCTGGGTCATGCGGATGGTGCCACCAGCATGGAGGTGTTGGTGTGTGGGTGTCCTTGATGTGTATGGATACTCCTTTCTCCAGATTTTGGGTCCGGATTTTGATAAGAGGTAAAACCTGATAGTAAAACCTGATAGTGCTGGGTGGGTGAACAGAGTGAGTCTCCTGCACAGACTGTCACAGCACAGACATCCATGTTTACTACCATGAGAAGCATTTGTATTTTAGACTTGCATTGAGAGCATTGCATTTGACTGCATTTTTTTTAGTTTTTTTTTTTTTTTTTTTCCTTTTTGGGTGGTTTATTTAGCCTTTAAAAAAAAACTATGGGGTAAAAGGGTGGCAAGAGCCTTTGCCAAAATCCAGGGGTGACAGGTGCAAGCCGCAAGTCACTTGAAGCAGAGTGGCTTGTCCAGCATGTCATCCCAGGCAGACAGACATTGATCCCCCTTCCCCTTGAAACAGAGTTTAAGCCAATTGTTAAAGCTGATCATCTTATCTCTGTATTGTGGCATCATTCTTGGTGAAGGCTTTGGACTGCCATAATGCTTGGTTACATCTCTTAGACTGAGCTTCCACCCTTAGCAACCTCTACTCGGTAGCCATGTTGTCTTTGGACTGCCATTCTCTTGCATTGTATATTAGGGATTACTGTAAAATCCACATGTATGCATTTTAATTATTGGTTTTCTGGTTTTTAGAGCTCACCGCGTTTGCACTGCGCTACGCTTAAATATCGGCGATCGGGAAAAAAATTATTTATTTTATTTTAAATTTGCATCAGTGGACATTGGCAATGGCCATATTTTTGGCCATTGGTATGCTTCCTCGACTGGATGCATCCTTTTTTTCGAGCTGTCACAGCTCTGTTTTGCTATTTGCAGAACTGTACTCAGTTGTCAACGGAGTACATTTCTGCAAATAACACTACTCTTACTCGGACAGGTTAGGGTTTCCTGATTCGCAATTTTACCTCATTTGCATGCCTTTCAGCAGCAAATGAGGTAATTTGCATATCCTAGCCCTGTCCATGTAAGAGGAGTTTTAGGAGCTCTCTTACACACCCCTGCCAGCTGTTCCTGGATCGCTCAGAAGACATGTTGGCTGCATGGAGTCTTACTCTACTCTTAGACTCCGTGCAAGCCTTCGTGAATCCGGCCCATCATCTCTAGCTGAGTAAAATTCAGTCATTCATTAAATCTAATTGCCCATTGGTAAAGGAAGAAAAATACAAAAGGACAAACTTCAACTGTATGCTCTTAGCACTTCATAGAACAACCCACCTCCACTGAGAGTTTGTTTAATCGCACCTGTGGTATGCTAACAAGGCTCTTTGAAAACCTTGCCTCTGGGAGAACATGTGACTTACACTGTACTAAAATGTAAACAAACTCCTCTAGCTAAAAATCTGGGCTTGTGCTCATAAAGAAAGATACTTAACAAACCTGTTTTTCTCCAATTTTACAGCATAATTGCAGAGCTCTGTATACTGCCAAACATTGTAATCCTCTTGAATTCAAAAAAGTTCAAGTTCAATTAACAGGTGCAAATTCAAAGCAGCACTGATTCCTCTTCCACCATTCATTGAGATACCATTTTGTTCCCATCAAACACGCTTCACATATACAAGTCTGCATTAAAGACAACCAGTTATGAATCACATATGGTCTGTTGATCCCTAAAAGTGCAAACATTAATGTAACATTTGAAGCACTTATCCTGTAAGAACAGTTACAGTTATAGAAGAATTCCATGAAAAACATTGATTTATGAATATAGTGAAAAATGCAGTCACAATATGGTACACATAAATACCATGCTCAGTCCGAATATTCAGTTTATATGCATTCTGTGATGCACTTGTACTTAAAGACTTCAGTCCTTGTTAAGGGCAATTGCAGCTTTACATTCATTTTGATTAGAGTTATCAAGTGCAGACTTAAAACAACACTCAGTCTGAATGTGTCACTAATCAAATATCATGTTGACCCCCTTTACAGACTCTTCATACATTCCTGACATTGCAAATAACAAGCCATTTCAAAGTAGCTTTGACTTGTTAATCTCCAGCAGATTGTACAGAAATATTACACTGAAATCATACATCATTTTCAACAATTATAGAAAATGTATCTAAAACAGTGATTTAGTGCTCTATTAGACAAATCACATACATTTGCTGTTTGAGTACTATTAATCAACTATTAAAGCTCTTTATACTACACACCCCAAGCTTAATTATTGGCAAACTGGACATTCAGTTAGCAAAGCCATAGTCAGAAAGCATTTCAATACATAGTGCCCATTGAGCAGCCGTCCCCTTTGTTGCTTTACATTTGGCTACCAAAAAACATTAGTTCCCAACAGTACAAAGTCCATTCAAGTAACCAAGAGCCATGGGTCTTCTCATTGCATATTTCAGAAAATGACATGTAACAACAGCCTTTCTTCCTATTGTTTTAGCTGTTACTGCCTCTCTTCTTCCTTTACAATACTCTCCCTTTTGTCCTGTCCAGCACCGCAGGTTCATTCACATAATCAAATGAAAACAGGAAACATTGCTGTCTCTGCATTGCCAAATTAATAAAGGTAAACAATGAATTCCTGCTGGAAAAAAAATAAAAAAAGAATTCACAGAATCACTAGAAATCATACATTGTCTGTTTGTTTTTTTTTATGCCATTAACACATGTAGTCTCTGCAAAATGTTGAACCACAAACAAAGGTCGTCCATCGACTATTATCTTCTTACAAGGTTGTCATATCTGTGACAACATCTTTTCCTTCCCATACTAAGTCACAAACAAACCTTTCAGTTTACCATAAAGCCTGTCAGCCATTAGACATTGATAGGCCTTTTCAATAGTTATAGTCCCTTGAAAAAGCCAGTCTATTGCAATCTAGTGTTTTTTTCTTTTCTTTTCTCCCTCTAAAATCCCACACAAAAGCACATTTCTCTGTTCTGCTTTATCTAATCAACCAGCTTGCCTTCTAATCTGCAGCATAGCACCATGGACTTGGAATGACATTAGTGCATTATATTGCTCTTGGAGTAATGCACTAGAATCATTCCCAGATGACTCAAGCTGCTTTTATAATGATTCAGAAGTCAGACACAGGCTTAATCTCCTGCCTGACCATTTGCAGTGTGCCTTTCATATATCTTTCAATAATCTCCTTACCGTTTGCCTGTTGTTTTCTGTCCTGGATTGAGGTTCTACATTGATTAGGGATCCTTTACCCTCTGTTACAGAAAAAATACCTCTTCTTAACTTTTTCCCAGATCTGAGGACAGTATTTCAAAGGTAATACATTAGTATACTGCTAGTTTGATCGGGTAAGTGTACAGGTCTTGGGACCTTTTTCAACCATGACCCTCCCCCCCACCCCACCTCACCCCGGTGATGTAGACAATAATGATAAACACAATATAATTTAAACAATCCCACATTAAAGTAATATAAAGAAACAAATAATACAATTCAGACTGGGATCTGAGCTTAAGTACTTAATTGTATGCTATACAACAATGATGACAAACAGTAAATGATAAAAAGAAACATGCAAATTAACAGCTGAGGAGGCAATATAATATCTAATGTGCATTGAATAACTGTATAACAAACACAACCCCATTATTTGTAGAGGGTGAATTACTGTAGTAAGATGACAATTCATGTTGTCGAGCAAAACAACAACAAAAACAGGTTTTAAAAACTATAGATACACTTTTTTCTGTTATACTTGACATGGCAGCTATTCTCCTCCATTCCCCCTCCGGAATAAAGTATTTGAAGAGTTGTAAACAAGTTTTGTACTAGTTTTCAGCAGCATCTAAGATATTAAATGTAAAGCATTTGAGAGTGGTTGTCCTACTAGGCTTGAATAGCATAGCTAACGTGTACGTGTATGTGCAAAAGTAAAACAACCTAAAACACACCCCCTGGACTGAATGGTAATTAAAACATAAAATGTTTACTCAAATGGAATAGATAGTTCATGACATCCACATTGTGGGTGAGGCTTTCTCTCTCCTGTATTTTAGGTTGTTTACTTTTGAATTTTCACTCACTCATATTTGAATACTGAAAGATTTCTGATGATGTTCGATAAAGAACAAATGGTCAAATCAGAAATTTGTTTTTCTAGTTCTTTTTCCTTCCTTTGTTAGAGGATTTTTATTTTTCATATATATATATTTATGGGTGACTGACCCAAACGTCTTCGTTTATAAGACTGACCACAGACATTTGACTTTGTAAACATCGACTTGGTACTACACATGCACTGAGCAAAAATCTTGGTACATGTCAAATAAAGTTTTAAAAAAAGAGTAAAACATCATTTTTTGCAGGGGAACAAGCCTCACTGCACCCCCATCACCCCTGCTAATTATATATACTAACTCTGGGATCACACAATCTCAGAGAAAGGACATATTTCCCTACCCTGAGAACTGTGCGATCTTGCACACCTGTCTATCATCTGTATAATCGGGTCTATATTACATCATCAAATGATTAGAACAGCGAATGATAATTAATCGACCCCATGTAAGTGAAAGCTTACAATTTTGAAACCTCAGAACAGCGATTCCCAAAAAATAAAAAAATAAAAAAAACTTTAAAGCATTACATAAAGTGGGGGGGTTGCCCCCCACCCCCCCCCGATGTGGGGGGATGTGTCCCCCCACACCCCCATACTTAAATATACCAACTCCAAGATCACACTACAGTGCCGAAAATGGCAAAGTAATGGAAGGGGCCAAGCAAATTCTTTCCCAGGGAAAGAATTCCCTTAAAAGCAGCTTCGATATTTTGCCTTTTCGTTCTTTTATGTTCGAGCAAGACACATTCGAAAGAATGTGTCTTCGATCACGTAATAGGAACCTTGTCTAATCTACTTAATTTTGTCAGCTAAACAGATGTTGACCAAAGGGGGAGTCATCCTTATTCAGTTCCTCATATATATACATCTATATAGATATATAGAAAGGGATAGATAGATAGATACAGATATAGATATAGTGCATTGTCAGTGGCTGAGATATCCTGGGCTATGCAGACAATGCAGACAAGTGTGAAATCATTTGTGTATTACCTTACCTTAACAATTAGACAATACCTCCACATGGTGTTACTAAATATAGTGAAAAAAAAGGTCTATGTAATAAGTATTGGGAGATATGAGTATTGAGAAACTGAGGAGCTTATAGACCTGGCTTCAATTAAATGTAATAATTGTGCTTCAGTATGTGATATCATAACCAGAATTATACGTTATTACTGACTTAAGAGGATCTGAGGAGATCATGAGCAGGTAATGATCAGCTGAACCAAAGGCCTTGAAGAGTGTGAGCAACAAATATAGATGTAACTGTTCTGTTGTTCAAGTTTCAATGAGATTTACTAAACCTGTATCCACTCCATCTGAATGTTTGCATACCACAGATTAACTGTCAGTCCTTTGGGTACACAGGTGCACTGGTTAAGCTGTGACTAAGATCACCATCATTAGATCAGCTTGGTAATGATACAGTGTTAATGTCACCCTGTACAATAACTGGTCCTTTCATATTTGTTTGAAACCAAATTTAACACTGTCCAGTTAAGAGGAGATATACTCTTCAAGAATATACTGTATTTAGCAAAAATATAATGATCTGGTAAATTGTTGTCCTTGAAATTGCCTTATATCCCTTAATGTGTTAGGGCTCTTTTGTATGTAGGTTGGTAGTCAGCAAGTTATGTGTTACAATAACCACACTTTTACGTGTTTTTATGTAACACATTCTGTCAGAAGCAGGAACTATTATGTTGCAAGAATATTTGGAATTTATATAAAGCATTAGTCAAGTTACAGAAAGGCAAGGAATGTCCATCTTATAGCATTCATTTCAGGAATAAGGTTTGTCAGTTTTTTTATTAAAACTTAGTTAAATTGGCTTATATTACGGGGAGGTGACTATGATTTCTGAATTTTGTAGGTCTTGTCTAGGATAAGTAATTTTCCTACTTACTTATGATTTTAATATTCCATTTTTTTACTTCATGTGATAAAGTAAATGTTGTTGAAGAAAACTGTCAGTCACATGAGAGTTAAGCTCTGCATCTCCTTGAAACCCATTTGATTTGTACTTCAGTAGACTGCATGCTGCATGTTCTTTTAGCAGATGGCTGGTCCATACTATGTAGGTAAACAGTAAAGCCTCAACTACAAAAAGACCAGCGATACACTTTTGAAAAAGAGCTTAACAGAAATTTAGAGAGCAAAGTATCTGGTGCTTCTTGCTTTTGTTGCCCACAGTTCATTAGCATCCCCCTTTTGGAGAGTTATTGACCTGTTTCTCTTACACTGGCCACCTGTACCCTATATCATCCCATGGAGATCACCACCTTCCACCACCAATCGACCTAATTGCACCTAATATTTACCTAAATATCAGAGACCTCCTAAACACCAACACAACCATGAAGAACATAGTACACAATGTCAAACCAGTCAAACTCCCAAGACATAACACAAAAACAAGCATCTTAGTCACAGGTGACTCAGTTGTGAGACACACAGTTATCTCTGCCACCAAGTTGGATAAGGAGAAAGTAACGGTCAGCTGTCTGTCAGGTGCCAGGATCCACCACATCACACACATACTCAAGTCTCTCAACAACAGGCACTGTTATGACTCTGTCATAGTCCATGTTGGTGTGAATGACTTTAACCATACCTTACTGGACTATATGAATAGAGACATGACTGAGCTCTCTGATTATGTGTCTCACACACATATGTCCCTAGCTTTAAGCAGCATTTTACCTTTGCCTAGGATGATACCTGAATACAAAGAAAAAATAATTGATTTCAATAATTGGCTTAATTTCTTGTGTCATTCAAAGGGGGATCCAGTATCTGTCAGCCTGGGATGACATGGTCAACAGACCTCTATGCTTTGCCAGCTTCATCTGTCACCCCTGGGATTTCAGCTACTGGCTAAGACTCTTGCCACCCCCATAGTGCCTTTTTATGCAATTTTACAAGAACAAAATTACCAATGTAAAAAACCCTCTAAAACAACCTCAGATTTATTCTGCTAAATGCTAGGAGTCTAAACCAGAAACTGCACTCACTGGAAGCAGTCCTCACCTTGGAAAATCTTAACATTTGTGCAGTCATTGAGACCTAGTTTAAGGCTGCAGAGAGCACTCCAGCTATACCAGATTACATTTCCTTCCACACATTCAGACCACAAACTGAAGGGGTGAGAACAAAGGAGGTGGTGTATCAATATTCTTTAAAGATAAAAAAACACTTGATTGGTTAAACAGTATGATTCCCATGAATTACTTCAGGTGCAGTTGACTGTAGGTAAGACCCCTCTTCATGTCATTGTCAACTATAGGACCCACTCCATGAATCAGGACAGCCACTCAGCCTACTTGGATCTACTTGAGTCAATCAAGATACAACCAAACACCCCAGTTTTGGGTGATTTTAATTACCCATCTATTGCCTGGGTACATTATATATGTTTTAACTCACCTGCACAATGGTTCCTGGACTTCATTAACTCCAATGCCCTGGACCAGCTGATTGACACACCCACAAGGGGTTCAAACATCCTGGATCTGATGCTCACCAATATGGGGGACCACTGCACCATCCCCAGTGTGTGACCATCCCCGATAATATCTGACCACAAATCAGTCTCGCTAAAATAACTATAACACAAGACCACCCCCTTAGCAACAACTACACTAAAAAACTTCTCCAAAGCCAATTACAACCTCTTACATGACAGCATAAATAGCTTCAGAGCCCCTTCCCCTACTGATGGAACAGACACCTATGCTGAGTTATACACCAATGCTTTATACGAGCATCTGTACAATTGTTTTGACTCTGCTGTACCTCATAAAACCAAAGCAAGATCTTCAAGGAAAAACAAACCTACCTGGTGGACAGCTGCCATTGATAGGCTATACAATAGGAGAAAGAAATTGCTGTCTAAGAGTAGAAGGAACAGTTTCAAACTGGAAACACTCCTTCCTCAACTTAAACAAGCAAATAAGACTCCTAGTGAAGTCCTCAGAAGCTAACTATGAATCCAAATTAGCTTCTCTAACTAATGATAACCACAAGACATTCTTTAGTTACATCCTTAACCTCAAAGGTAAGGCCCAGATTTGTGCTGAACTTGTAGTTAATGGTACTATATATACAGAACCTGTGGATATAGCAAACCTGCTAGCTGACAGGTTAGTGAAAACTTCACTCCCCTGTCCCCACCACATATACCCCAAAGCATCCCTAACACCTATTCCCCACCTAGTATCTCCAAGGAGCAGGTCTTAAATGCCCTCTCCAAGGCCAAAAACACAGCTTCTATGGGTTAAAACAGGAATTAGCATCACCATTTGGAACACTTTTCAATCACAGCCTAAGCACTAGCTTCATCACAGCGGAATGGTAAACAGCTACTATCATCCCTTTGCACAAAAGTGTGCATCCACAGACCCCAGGAACTATAGCTCTATTAGCCCAACCAGCCTTATCTGCAAGGCCATGGAACGAATCATCATGGACCTTATTAACATAGATATAATAAATCTCCAAATGCTCAACCCCACCCAATTTGGTTTTGGAAAGGGGAGATCATGCCTGTTAAACTTGGTGGACTTCTTCGAGACAGTCAAGAAAGCCCAAGATGAGGACATATCTATGCATACTGCCTACCTACACTTAGTGAAGGCCTTTGACATAATCCCTCACTCAAGCACCATTAATAAACTCACCCAGCTGGGTATCGACCCATATATTTTCAGGTGGGTTGCAAACTGGGTCATTGATAGAACTCATATGGTCAAAATAAGGGACTCCACCTCCTCCTGCAGACCTATAACCTGTGGTGTTCCACAAGGATCAGTTTTGGAACCCCTACTGTTCAGAGTCTACTTCTCTGAAGTACAGGGTAAAACTAAAGGGCTGCGGCTGACAAATTTTGCTGATGACTGCAAACTTGGAATGATCAGTGAAACCCCTAGCGATGTCAACATCCTGCAAGAAGGTCTTACACAGACTAATAACTGGTAATAAAGTCATGGTCTTAAACTTAATGTGAAAAAATGCATTATCATCCCCTTCAGCAAGGGTGATGTTCTTGCAAACTACCACATCAATAGCAGTACTCTAAGCACACAGTCAGTGGGGAGAAATCTGGCACACAGGTCGACAGCAACCTTAACTTCGATCACCATGTCTCCACAGTTGTAAGAAGGGCATTTTATATTGCTCATTTTATAAGTAAGGGCATTGCATCCAGAAGAAGAGAGGTTATAACCCCCCTGTACTCTTCCCTCATCAGATCAATAAGAGTACAATGCTCCCTTTGGTATATTTCTTTCCAAACACCTGCAGCAATTAGAGAGACCACAAATGTTCCTTACAAAGAAAATTCAGGGTCTTCAAGATCTGTCTTTTGTCGACAGAATGAAATCATTGTCACTTTATTCTGTGTCATACAGATTTCTCAGAGGTGACCTATGCCTTGCATATAGAGCAATCTCTAACCCAGCTTTAATGGAAATGCTGCACTTTCACAAGTAAAATGGCACATGGGTCACTCACTCAAAGGACCTTAACCTGGTATGTGACATTAACAGAACTTTCTGGAGAAACACATATGTCTCACAAAGGTTGCCCCACCTTTGGAACAAGCTTCCTGTTCATGTTAAACAAAGCCCCTCATTGGCCCTATTTAAGAGTAATTGGATGATTGGGTGGGTAACCAGAAATTCACCCCAGTGGTTCCACTTGTGCCTCTCTTGCACAGGGGTAATAGGTGCTGATTCTGTGTCTGTTTGAACCAGACACCCTTGGGAGCATGTGTTGAACTTGGCTAGGCTTATAAGGGCCCTGGAGCCATTAGCCTAGTAACCTCCTATGATCCTATGATTCTATGAGCCTATGTGATTAGTAACATGTTCATAGGATCAAAGGAGGTTATTAGGCTATGTCCAGCAGGGACACAGGTGAAATCCCAGGGATGTATTTTCTGTCTCCCATCCTGTTAGCCAGGTTGCACTTAAAAATGGGTAAAGAGGTACTCTTCTTGACATGGAGAGGGATTCTATTCCACAGATGGGGAGTCTCTGAGACACAAATCTGCTCTGCCAACAAGTCCTATTGATGTCACAGACCAGGTTGAGGCTGTGCATGCAGGTTACTCGAGTGGAGCTTGACTTGCAGATATGCAGCAGTCCCATCAAGGTGGGGTCTGAGATAATCTTGTATGCCAGACAGAGGTCACCTCTGAGGACTCTGTATGAAACTGAGTAGAGGGATAGGGCTTTTAGCCTATCTGTGTATGGTAGATTTTTGAGGCTCTGGATTCTCCTGGTGAGGAACCTCTGTGGTCTCTCCAGCTGCTGCATGTGCTTTGCAAGGTACATGCCGAAAAGGACGTTGTACTCAATAATGAGCCTTATAAGGGAAGAATACAGGGTGTTATGATCTCCTTGTCCCTGGATGAGATACCCTTACTTATGAGGTGGGCCATGTAGAAAGCTTTCCTTATAATGGGAGCAACATGGTGGTCAAAAGTCAGGTTGCTATCAACCTGGGTGCCCAAATCCCTCACAATTGATTGCATGCTTCAGACATTGTTATTAACGTGATAATATGTGGAGATGTCACTCTCCCCAAAGGGGATGATGATGCATTTTTTGGTATTCAGCTTGAGGCCATGTTTCTGGCACCAGTCATTTGTTTGGGTGAGACCTTCTTGGAGGATGTCCAGATCACTAGGGGAATTGATGACAACACCCAACTTGCAGTTATGTGCAAACAATGTCAGCCATAGGCCACTGGTATCCCAAATAACAGAGGCCCCAAGTCCGAACCCTGGGGTACACTGCTCATTATGGGTCTACTGCTTGTGGTGGTTTCCTCTATTTTGACTAGGTGGGTTCTATCAATGAGCCAGTTAACTACCCATCTGGTAACATATGGATTGATGCCTAGTTGAGAGATTGTATCTGTTATGCCCAAATGGGGAATAGTGTGGAAGGCTTTGGCCAGGTCAAAGTAGGCAGTGTGTGCCATCTTCCCCTCATCCATAGCTTTGGTGATAGTCTCAAAGAAGTCAACCAGATTTAACAGACATGACCTCCCCTTTATGAAGCAAAACTGTGTGGGATAGAGTGTTTGGAGGTTGCCAATGTCCTTATTAATGAGGTTCATGATAATCTGTTCCACTGCCCTGCAGATCAGGCTAGTTAGGCTGATGGGTCTATAATTTCCTGGATCAGTGGATGCTCCACCTTTGTGTAAAGGGATGAGAGTGGCTGTCCTCCACTCAGCTAGGATGAAGCTGGCACTCATGCTTTGGTTGAATAGGGGACCTAATGGTACTGCAAGTTCCTGCCTGAGTTCATGTACAGATGTTATGGGGTCCCATGGAGATTGTATTTTTTGTCTTTGAGAGAGCAGTGATGACCTGTTCCTTAGATATAAGGGGAAGGAGGCAGGTACTGAGAATGTCATGATTTACTGATGGGATGACAGAGGGGTAAAGTTTTCACTGAATCTGTCAACCAACAAGTTTGGTTTATCTATGGCATTTGTATATGTGTTGTCCATGACCACCAGTTCTCAACAGATCTGGGTGCTTCCTTTGAGATTGCGAACATCTGATCTGATTTTAGACTCATCTGATTTTATTTAGACTCCTAGGTTAGTACTAAGCTAACTGCCCTTGCAAGCCATTTTAAGCCTAGCCAATTATCCCTTGTGAGATTCAAGCCCTACACCATGTGTTTGTAAGGTAAACACCTTAACGATTAGGCCACCCACCCAACATATGTGAAGAAGGCCTTATGATTGTCTCTAGCAGATGTGGTCAATTTGGACACAACGTTTGCTTTGGAGGATTTCACTAGTGCTCTTATTTGCATGTTCAGGCTAAGGAGAGATTGCTTCCAACTGGGCACCTGCTTCCTCTTGGTCATGGACAGCAATTTTTTTCCTTTTGTTATAGAGTTTATTTATTGTGGATGTCCACCAGACAGGTTTGCTCTTCCTTGCAGAGGATGATTTAGTCCTGTTGGGTATTCCTGATTTCATGCAGCTATATAAATGCTTGTATAGTCCTTTGGTATAGTTTTGGATACTAGTGCTAGTTCCTAGAGAGGGGGAGGGGGCTGTGAAGCTGTTTATCTCATCCCTAAGGAGACTGTAATCAGCTTTGGATAAGTTTTTTTTGTTTGACCCTAGCTAGAGGGGGCTCAGAGGAGAAGTTGACTTTGAAAGTGACCACTTTATGGTTGGATCTTACCAGGGAGGATGATACTGTAGGGAAGCAGCAGTGGTTACTCGGTCGATACCAAGTCCAAGATATTATCACCTTTTGTGGGAGTATCGAACAGCTGTTCCAAAGCATTTGTATTAACAAAATTGAGATATCCCTGAGCATTTGTGGTCTGGCATGAGTAGTTCTTCCAGTCTATGTTTAGATAATTAAAGTCACCCAAGATCAGGGTAAAGGGTTGTATCTTGATAGATTCGAAGAGGTCCAGATAGGCGTATTGGGCATCTTGAGTCAGATTTGGGGGCCAGTAGCTAGCTATGATTTGTATATGGGTCTTGTCAATGGTTATCTGCACCTGTAGTGTCGCCTGTGTGTCATACTGTTTGACCAGCCTGGAGGTGTGTGTGTCTTTAACTGTATTGAAACTCCACCTCATTTGGCTTTACTGCCCGCAGTTTGGTGTCTGAATGTATGATAGGATGAGTAACCAGGTAAGTCTGGGGTGCTGTCTGCAGCTTAGAACCAGGATTATGTCACTGCGCAGATGTCAGCATTTTCCAGGGTTAAGAATGCTTGCAATGAGTGCAGCTTCATGTCTGGACTCCTAGTGTTTAGCAGCGTGACCTTTAATTTGCATTTTGTTTAAATTTTTATGTTGGTAGTTTTAACTTCATCACTTTTCCTAAAAAAGTCACTATGGGGGCAGCAAGAGCCTTTACCAGAAGCCTGAAGCCCAAGTGAGACAAATGCAGGCCATCTCTGGCAAACCATCATGGTCTGTCAATCATATCTTCCCAGGCTTTCAGGTACTGGATCTCCCTGGAATTACACCAGGAACTAAGCCAAGTATTAAAGTCATTCATTTTCTGTTTCTATTGAGGCATCATTCTGGGTGAAGGTAGAATGCTACTAAAGGCTAAGGACATACCCACTTGGGACACATATTTAGCGAGTTCAATCATGTGCTGTCTGAAAAATGATCTTTCATCCAGGAAGTTTTACCCTATCCTCTCAATGTCCACACACTACAGCCTGACATGTGTGATTCTCATGGTCTACAATGCTGCATGTTGAGTTATCCACTTTTACTTGGTGTCAGACACATTGGAAGTCAGTCTACCTCCCTTCCTTAGAACTGCTAAGCTGGCATTGGCAGTGGGTATGTCCAGTGCCCAAACTGTTGATCTAACTTAGATCATGTGTGTCATAGTCCAGAAGTTAACATTTTACATCATGGAGTCAACTTAATTAAGAGTCTGAGTTGTAGCGCTGACTAAATATCTCAAAAATATGGAACAATAATTGTATATTAGGCACATAGGTGACATTAAGGACAGCTAGAAAGTGAACAGTAGCACTGGAGTGCATAGAAATGTATAAACAACCTGAGACAGTGTGCAGATACAGTATGTGGACAGGTTATCAGAAGATGCACTAAAACAGATAATGTCTGAATCTATGCAAGACTAGGATTGAACTAATTCTAAGAAGAAGCAGAGGAAAAAGTATGCATGAGTTTGGAAAGAGTGAGAAAGAGAAAGAGTGGATTTTTAGAAAGAGAAAATCATTGATGAAAACAGGATTGTAGTTACATAAAAGAGAGAGAAACAGCTCAGAAAGGATATGGTAAATTTTATCAAGACTTGTCTTGCTAACAGGACACTTCTATAAAGAAAAAAATAAGAAGACCCCAACATTCCCTATACAGGTCCTTGACTACCTTTCATAATATGATTATCTATGAGGCAGCATTAGCTTATGTGAAAGATAAAATGTAAATAATGTGACCTTTCAAAAATGGTACTTGAGTAATTCATCACTTACGATTGAGAAACACCCTGGTAGTAGTATTAATAAAAGGTGGGCATAACAGACATCAGTTGAAAAAAAAAAGTAACAAAAGTTCACTGAAAATGTGATAAGAAGCCAGTCTACAAAGGCAGTTTCCAAGGGAGGGCTACATCCATCTCTTACTCATTCCTTAAAGTCTATTTCCTTGTCCTTCACTGTAGAATCTGAGATATTTTTCCACTACCTTATACCTATTGTAAGGGTCTCAGCAAGGCCTGTGCTTTACTGACACTCCTTGCCATAGCTGCTATATAATGCCTTTGCCATTATACTAAAGATTTATAAATTATTTATAAGAGTATGAGGAGGTAAAATTGTGTACATCATAATCCTGAATGCTTTGAGGAGACAGCACAAACAATGATGTGCCAACATTACTCTCAAAGCAACTACACCCAACACATGGACCCTTATACTCTGACCTCCACAGAAATGTGGTCATCAGTCTTATCAGCCCTAGCAGTGATTAGTGGCCCCAGCCCCTTGAGATGTGAACCTAGCTCCCCATAATCTCACAGAGATGCGTATTATTGTTTCCCACTCAAAACACACGGACTGTCCATGCATACATCTCCTTAGAACAAGCAGTGAGTAGAATGGCTAGTAGTCATGTCACCCCTAACAGTGACCAGAGTCTATGGCTTCCACTCATACAGGCTGTAATTCATAGAAAGCACCTTTTTCTTCCTGTCTGTCAGTAACTGATGTTCCCTCCTTCTCTGTCATCATGCCCATACCTCTCAACTGTACAGATTTTTGTAGAATGTCCAGATATTTGCCTCGCATTTGTGGTCCATTTCTCATAAAATTGTAGTTTTCTGGCAAATCAGTAAGCATTAAAGTCAGAAAATAATGACAAGACATTTGAGTTTCAGACTTCATACCCTTGACAAAACTCATGCTAATCCAAAACCTGTTATTTTGTTAACTTTCTAAGTTTGTAAGAGCAATATTTAAAAAGTGTCCCTATTTTTGGGCATTTGTCCCCTCATTATTTATGGTTTTGTCCAGATTTCTTGATGTAAGAGGTTGTGAGGTACGACCATGCCACAAGATAATGCAGTGTTCTTCTTTCTCCATCATCCATCTTACATCTAAGATCTATCCTGCTCATCCTGCCTATAGATGCCGCAGTGACAGGATAAGAAAGATTAAGTAAAGATATGACCCGGGATTCATGAAGCTCGGTGTAAGGCCGGCGTAAGGCTTGCACCGGCCGTGCGGCGTATAGATGGAGTAGTCACGCCATATGCATATTAATGAAGGTGCGCAGCCGCCACAGCCACATGCATAGGAAATGCGCAAGTGCATGGGGCGTATCGAAGTTGCGCACGGAGGAGTGTCAATGTCGGCTGTCGATGAGCAACCTAAACTGCTGAATATTATATTCCGCCTGCAAAAGTAATCGCACCTATCAGTGTCCGTGGATACTGAAACGTATGCAAAGCATGCAAGATAGTCCCTGTGAACAGAAAATGAAGAAGCAAACAGAAATGCATGGTAAGGAATAACGGGTCCCTACCCTTGAACAAATTACATGAAAACTGTGTGCCCATAGTCCAACGTAGTTTTGATAGCTATACCATGTGGAAGTGAAATGTATCATATGTTAGCGCGCCACCAGTAGGTATGTCTAGCTCAATGGAGAGGGTCACCAGCTGACCCATAATGTGAGGGAGGGTACATAGCTGGGCTGATGTGTCCATAACCAAATACATGAGGAGAAATGTAGATATATGTAGTGACCGTATGTCCGAATCATAGCCCACAAGGCATGTAATAGTCATATACAAAAGGTATATCCATATTTCACATACCAAATGTGATAGGAAATAGAATACGCATGTAAACGAAACAGAAGGAGCATATAAACAGCTACAACAATAAGGACACATGTAGGCCGAAAGGAACAGTATGATCCGTACCGTCGACTAAGATTACCACCTGTCCCATTTTTTGAGTGACAGTCCCTCTGTGGGCAGATGTGTCCTGACACAAACTTGTAAAAATGGCAAATGTCCAGAGATTATAGGACATAATTATACCTTAGACGTTATGTAATAGTTGCATTAAACAGTTACTCTCTGTACGTATATTACATAAATGTCATAAGAAACAGAATAAGCCACCGAAATGCTACAAGAATAAGCTTAGATATAGGCAAGAATTGTAGAAACACATGTAGAAACAGCTGCAAGACAAGCAGACAGGCCATAGTGTAGAACACAATCCCACAAACATATGAATATGGAAATGTGCGATACAAATGTATAGATATGTCACCATCATATACCCACAGATTGGTCCTGATGGAACTGGCCATAACAAATGCAACACACCTGGATGCATAATGGCCTACCCAGCATACCCTCCACATCACACAACCCACCCCCATACCAGAACATCCACCAAATCCAGCCGTACTTGGTGTACTGGTTTGTTGCAGACACAGCTACACATAGTGACCCCTATGCATATGTAGTAGGTATTGTCACCCTAGGCAGTGTCAGGATTGCAAACCATGTATCCCCTGCATGTAAAAACCCCTGCACATTTTCATAAAGCCACAAAAATCTTCGGTATCTGCCTTGTTTTGATCATGACCAATTTTTGGGATATCCCTCATGGGATAACTAACCTGTGTAAATAGTAGAATGGGTATGACGACATGATGTCCAATCCTGTAGATATCTGGACAGAAGTCAGAATGTGCAGTAGAGGTCCATGACACTGTCCAGCCTTAAGTGGTCATGTATAACCTACTACCCAGGATAAAACACCTTCCCATGACGCACGTGTCCCGACACAAATAGGCGGGAGAATATATTGCACACATTCGCATAGTGAGAAATGGCATAAGGGTGAGGAAGACACTGATGTAAACAGGATAACCCTGATCAAGTGTGAGGGACACTTACTGTGTGCAGGCATGACCGACCATACCTGTCAACCTGTGTGAGCAAGATATCTGGACAGAGACGTGAATACAAGTGTGACAAAGGTCCAAAAGCAGGGACAGTTTGTAAAGATAGCTCTTAGAAACATAGACATATGATAGAATAACAGTTTTCACATTGGCATTAATGTCCGGAGTATGAAGTCTGAAACCCAACTGTCTGTCAGCACGTTCCAACTTCAGTCTTTAATGATGAGCTACTGCTGTGCCAGAACACAACAGCGTATTACAGAGGTCCATACCATACCACTCAACTGTCCAGATATTCGCAGAATGACCAGAGTTTTGCCTCATATTGTTGTTGTGTGCCTCCGACAATCTGCACCTGTCTGGTAAATAGCTGAGGATTGACATCACTAAATAATGAGAAATATTTTGAGTTTAAGACTACTCATCCTTCAGAAAAGTCATGCTAATGCAAAACCTAGTATTCTAACAACGTTCTACACTTGTAAGAGCAATAGTTAAAATGTGTCCCTATTTGTCCCCCCATTAGATAGGTTTTGTGCAGATTTGTTGCTCTAAGAGGTTGAGAGGTATGGTCCGTACATATTTACAGTAACAACCCTTCACATTTGTGCAATGTACAACTGCATACCTGTAGTCACTTCATGTCCAAACCGATAATACCCGTATGACTGAATACAGGTAATAGTCAAATGTGAATGAGAACACCCCTCAACATGGAGTATGGACTGTAACAACCCCACCCATAATATGTATTGCCAACAGAATAAGCTGCTGACAGGTGCCCAAACATCTGTATCTATAAACACAGGTAAAAATTCATAATAGGGAGAAACTCCCCATCCATATGCTTCGTCTGACATTTGAACTCGGCCAGGGAAGTTCCGTTCACCAGGCAGACAAGCCTAAACCCAGATCACTACATGAACACCCCGACAATTAAAGACCGGTATGTGCCAGGACTATATGCCTTGGTGTTCTGCATATCCTTGGAGTGATTAACAATGCAGCTGGGGTCCACAGCAGTAGGCAATAGGGAATGTGTAATATGTAGTACCGCATTTTTCCCAGCAGGAGAATGGATGCCTGTGTTGTAAGTGAAGCGGTGAGGCGTATGTTGATGTAGCTAAGTCCTATGGGTATGCATATCAATGAGGCAGAACACCAATAGAATAGTGGTTCCGTCATCCGGCCATTGTGAATGCAGTCCTGGTTGACCTACGACCACTGCACATATAACTTTAAAGTGTAATGAATGCGTTCGTGCTGTACACACATTTAAATATGTAAAGGTGAACGTGTGTTTCGCATCAGTCCGTAAACCGGAATACAGATATGTAACTGTTACAGTCAGAATTATGAAAGGCCACGTAAGCATAAATATCTATTAAACATACATAACCCACAATAAGGATATGCAAGTGCACCTGTGCATGTGTAATCCGCTCACAGCATAACAAATGAATGCTGTTTTCTCCACGTTATATATACATGGCTCATACCTGTTAACCCCGTAAAGTACGAAACTGGACAAAGCCATGAAAACAACTGGTACAAATAGGGACAATCCCCAGATATTGCCCTAACAAACATAGAAAGTGGATAGAATAACAGGCGTGTTACTAGCATGGATTCTCTGAAGGGTATGAAGTCGTAACCTGAAATGATTGTCATTATTGTCCAATGTCAGTCTTTAATGATATGCCACCAAATTGCCAGATAGGCACAAGGTTATGAAAAATGGACCAAAGATAAGAGGCAAACAGCTGTACAGTCAGCATAAATCTGTACAGTTGAAAGGTATGATATGGATATATATATATATATCTGTGTATACACATATATCCACAGACTTAAACCAAAGCTAATTATGAAATGAGGAATGTACAGACATATATGGACATATGTATATATGTGCATATATATATATCTATACACACATGATACAATAATAGATATATACACAACAAACATATGTCCCTGTAGATATAACACATGTACATAAATAGGTCACGGTATAGCTATTATGAATAGACAGACAGGCATGCATGAAAGGTGAATACACTGCTGCTTTCCAAACCATTGCCCAGAAAGTACCAGTGTGACAGGCCTGCAAGTTCTACACTTTAAACATGAATATAGGTGTCCTTTGCAGGACCCCAAAAATTGATTCCGTACGAAGTATGAACCATCATCAATGCAAGCGAGGTCACAGCTGCAACTACAATATAGCTGTACATGCAACAGTAGCAGGTGCAAGTGTAATAACACATGGGTCGATAGAATGTATGACGTACGACCTGATATCCGGAATGTGGGGAGTGCTTAGAAGTGTCTTCACACTTTATTATCACTCACATTAAACATGTCTATTGGGTACTGTGGAGGGGTGTCATGTATGGGAACCATGGGTATGCAGAAATGGGCCTAGGTGTTGGTTGGCACAGATTTATTAGGTCCGCCCCATGGGAGTGATCAATATACCTATGTGGGTATAGCACACACCTACATTCCCCAAAAAGGTTCAGACCATCTACTGGATATTGTATAAACCATTGGGGGAAGACGTAGGGACCTATATCAGTGTCATGTAGGTGATTATCATGGATAGACATGCGTATGACCAAGATGGTAACCATACCTTCCAAACTTTCAGAATAAGACAGCTGGACTAAGGCATAGTACATGAAATACAAATAGGGAGTATATTAAATATACCCCTGACAAAGTCAGAACGTTGATAGAATAATGGCGTAGTCAGGAGTATGAATGTTATGAGGGTTAGTAATCATGAAATAGAAATGTCAGTCATTATTATCTAACCTCACAGTCCGTCATGCCTTGCCAGTAATTTACCAGAAAGGCACATTATTATGACAAATGTAACAAAATCATAGGTCAAACTTCGGGGCATTTACCCATAATGTGTACAGGTGAGAGGCATGAAGGTAACCCATCCTAAATAAATGTACAGAACTAGTGATACTAGGTGGACAGGTGAGAAGAAAGACATCAGGACAAATGACAAAACATGTACAAGTCATAAGCATGTACTTTGACAAATTTGAATGACAACGTATGCCCTGTGAAAGTCAATGTGGAAAGTTAATAGACCCAAAAGAAATGTGTCCCTCAGGGTGTCATGCAGTGTCACTGATACAGGGTCCAGTCCCCCATACTCGTACGTGAGCTCTGCCACTGACGGAAAGCACAAATACCGGCGTACACATAATGTACATGATAGAATAAGTAGTGTGGATAAGCACCTGTTGGCCTTTGTGAGGAATACAACCCTCTGGGTGGGTGTATCCTGCAATAGGAATGTAATGGCATCTGGCCTGTGATGCCGCCAAATATTGTGTGTATTGGTGTAAGAAACTTGATATCCTGTATCAGAAACATACCTCGCAACTGTACAGATTTTCGCAGAATGTGCAGATTTTTGCCTCATATGTTTGGTGTGTTCCTCTTACAATCTGTACCTCTCTGGCAAATACCTGAGAACTGAAGTCATTAAATAATGACAAACATTTGAGTTTAAGACTCCAAATCCTTCAGAAAAGTCATACTAATGCAAAACCTATTATTCTGTCAACTATCTACATTTGTAAGAGTAATATTTAAAATCTGCCCCTATTTGTCCCCCCATCATTTTAGGCTTTGTCCAGATTTTGTGCTCTAGGAGGTTAAGAGGTATGACCAGAAACAGATACATGTCTGAGGAAACAGCATTATCGACTGCAAGATAACGCAGAAGGTATGACAAGCACTGCAGTAGGAAGTTCATTATTGGCCGCAGGTATGTGCTGACATGTCAAATGACACAGCAGTCTACATGACGTACTTATAGGGCAGTCACCTTTACAAATGATGACAGTGGGACACACCCGCAGCCATGCATACACCACAAATAGACATAGCACACAGCAAAGCCTAGGCCATGATACACGAAGCCTCCGGCGTGTACGAGTAGAGAGAGAGTACAGCAAGGAAAGATGTCCGCCAAGCTATTCATCAAACTCCTGTAGGGGCATGTAAGACCACCCATAACACGAACGTTGCACGGACAATGTTTGGATTTGCAACATACCCCATTTGTATGTGAAAGCTATGCAAATGATGTAAATATGCGATACATGAAACAGTAAGTTGTCCGTGCAAGAGCAGAGTTATGTGTAGAAATGTACCCGGATGTTAGGCGACTAATGTTCTGCACGTTGCCAAACGGAGCAATGACAGCTGCAAATACAGTACGAATACAGTCAAAGAAGCATGCCAATGTCCAAATCTAAGGCCAGTGGCATTATTGTCCATTGGATATCAATAAAACTGTAGTTGTCCTCCCCTGATCTCTGGTGCGGAAGCATAGCGCGGCACCATGAGAACGCGCTGTGCTTCAAAACAAGTCAAATATGTATAATATACATACAAAATTTAGGTTTAGTTAGATGTTAGTACACCATGCAGATGAATGGCAAGCTGGAGACAACATGGCTACTGCGTACTGGTTGTTATGTGTGGAAGCGCTCTGGCAGGGATGTAACGAGGCATTTGTAGGCAAT
>NC_056744.1:1461725698-1461750698 GCF_019279795.1 Protopterus annectens | reverse complement strand
ATTACGAATGCTGGTATAAGCCCGGACCCAAGGAGGACGCGTCCATCACGGAGATGGCGGCACCGGCTACAGTAGGAGAACTTAGGAGTTTCCTGGGCATGGTGAATCAGGTGGGGAAGTTCATCCCTCATTTGGCTGAGAGGGACAGAGCTTTGAGAGACTTATTATCAAAAGGAACAGCTGGTACTGGGGTGGGGACCAGGAAAAGGCATTTAAGGACTTAAAAGAGGCAATCACCTCACCTCCAGTTTTGGCTGTGTATGACCCGGAGGGATCTGAAGGTTTCATGGATGCTTCTTCCTTTGGGTTAGGGAGTGTGTTGCAGCAACAATGGGAGGACGGCTGGAGACCCGTAGCATATGCATCAAGGTCACTCTCACCCACAGAGCAACGATACGCACAGGTTGAGAAAGAGGCCCTAGCGTCTACCTGGGCATGTGAACGCTTTCGAGATTACCTATTAGGCAAATCGTTCTGTCTAGAGACTGATCATAAACCCCTGGTTTCATTGCTGGGAGGTCAAGCTGGATCTTCTACCGCCCAGAATCCAACGCTTTAGGATGAGATTGATGCAGTTCTCATACACGGTGCAGTACGCTCCAGGAAATCACTGTGGGTGGCAGATGCCCTGTCACGTTCTCCACTTAAAACCAAGCTAACCCCGAGGAAACGGAGTTAATGGAGGACACGGATATTTACGTGAACAGTATTGTGGAAAACATGCAGGTGAAGCCATCTTTCCTCCAAACACTACGGAGCAGTTGAAAGCGGACAGTGTGTGTCGCTGGTCATGGACTTGTGCAGCCAGGGTGGCGCTGTATGCGAACCAGGAACCTTACTGAAGAGCTACTGGCCAGATCGGTCCACACTAACAGTGAAAGATGGGTTGCTTTAAAGATTCGCCTTGTTATCCCTCTGCCATGCGTAATGAGGTGCTGTTGAAATTACATGAGGGACATCAAGGCATCGTGAAGTGCAAAGCTAGAGCCTGTCAGACCGTCTGGTGGCGGGACTTAGCCAGCAGATAAATGAGATGGTTTTAAGATGCAGGACGTGCATCTCAGAGAGAAGAATCCTCCTGAGCCCCTCATCCCAACAGAATGTCCGGACCGACCATGGCAAAGAGTGGGCGATTTATTTGAATTAAAAGGTCACACTTACCTCCTTGCTGTGGACTACTTATCCAGGTTTCTGGAGATCGCATTGTTGAAACATAGCACATCCAACGAGGTCATCACCCACCTAAAATCTTTCTTCGCTCGCCATGGTATCCCAGAGGTACTGGTGTCTGATAATGGACCTCAGTTTTCAGGGCAGTCTTTTGCGGCCTTTGCAACCGCTTATGGCTTCGAGCATGTCACTAGCAGCCCCAGGTTCCCGCAGAGTAATGGGGAGGCAGAACGTGCGGTGCAGACGGTGAAGAACCTGTTAAAAAAAAGTGCTGACCCACATGGCTCTTTTGGCGTACAGGACAACGCCACTGCAGAATGGTTATAGCCCGCGGAACTTCTTATGGACGACGGTTGCGGACCTCTCTTCCGATTCATCCTTCGCAGTTGGACCCTGTGCAGCCGGACTGGAGAAGGCTCATGGGGAAAGAGGGGGAGAAGAGGGTGTATAATGGCGAAAACTACAATAGACGCCATCGGGCGAGGCCGCTGGGGATGTGTTGCCGGTGACCAGGTGTGGGTGACAGATATGAAGACCCCAGGTACTGTAGAGCAAAACATCACTCGCCGAGGTCCTTCAAGGTGGATGTGCCCCAAGGGACTGTCTTGTGAAACCGTGTGCATCTGATCCCCTATCTGAGCCTGACTGTGAATCAAACCCTGAGTGTCCAGAAAGTGTGCTAAGTCAGACCAATGAGGCCTTGCCATTTTGCAATGGTCCTCCCGAAGCCGGGCACACAGTGATGTTGTGAGGACCAGATCAGGAAGAGTTATTAACAAGCGGACCGTTTGGATCTGTGAAGATCAGTGTATAAATTACAATGTCATTTGGGGTTTATAGTAATCTGAATGTGGCTAAGTGAGCATTTGGTGTCAATGTACGAAGTTCGTAGTGAAGTGGGAGAAATTGGAGAGACCTGGGTTTGTGTTAAGTGAAAGGGGGCCTTTTTGGAAAGGGAGATGTGGTGTATTCAATGGACTGTGTTGTCTTGCCTTAGCTAGTGCTCTTTGGGGGAAAGTGCATGGCAAAGGGCGTGAGACAGGAAGTTGTTGTGTACTGTATGTATGTTGGCCGGTCAATAAAAGTTTGGAGTTGGTACCAACTGCACGCAGTTGTCCCGCGTCTTCTTTCTTTGGTAAAAGAATACGACACACACTACAGCATGATGCATTTACAGAATGTGCTACTGAGATTATTGCACACAGCAGTCCTAGAGGCATACTTCTAGGTCCGTGTCATCATCCGCAAAGACAAGGACGCCGACAGGGATTGTGTAGAGAGTGATCAGTCTGAAAGCATACAGACATATTACTGTCCCACGGTAGACGTAGACAAACACACGGCAGTGGTGTGATCGAAGCAACTAAATATTTACGGAGCACTACAACAACAATACATAGACACAGGACGCACCACAGACAGTACACCCTTCAAGATAGTCAACCAGTGTGTACTCGGTAGGCATCCATTGTGACGTTGAAAATGGATATCTGTTGCTTGGATGAACACCATGGCTATAAAGGATGTCAACGGCCATGCCCATGCACAGAGGGACATCAGCAACACAAGGTGTCACTGGACATGACCACACGCTTAGTAATACACGTCCGTTGGGACTGTACTGTGTGTTAATCTACACAACGGCATACTGGTCATGCTCATACACTTAGCAGTTGCAAAGGGCCATCTTGCATGCAGACGGAGTCTCAACACACAAGGGCTCAGTTTGGACTGACCTGTGTGTCCATATACACAACAGCATACTGGGCATACTCACACATTTAGCAGTTGCAAAGGGCCATCTTGCATGCAGATGGAGTCTAAACATGGAAGGTTACAGTAAGGTATAACTGTCCCCATGCACAGGGCGGGCCGTCTTGCATGCAGACGGAGACTAAACATGGAAGGGCACAGTAAGGTATAACTGTCCCCACGCATAGGGTGGTCACACACATGCAGCTGCCATCACAGCTGTCACAGGTGCAGATCACAGATGTACACACCGCAGTCGACACTGTAGCCCTCAAGACATCACCATGTCATTGGTGCAGCAATACACAGCCATACATTAACACAACACCATGTGGCACATGACCAGTGTACTGTACAGAGATGTACAGCAACTGTGCAGAGTACACATGTACCAACAGGGTTCTAGCAGGTGTTATGCATTGCAATGATACCACTATACATGACCAGGTCTGCTCAAGACATACCAGGGGCCCTGGGTCTTACACAGCTGTGACAGATGAGTGTTGCTGTACACCAACGAACACACATGTTTGGATATGTCATACATGTGATTGCAGTGGATGTGTGCACGGACCATACACACAACACATATGTACATAGCATAGCCTTTGTTGTCCCCTGTGCAGAACAGTGGCCTAAGCAATCATACGCATGCAAATGGAAGGTGGGTCCATGTCTGGGGAATGCTCACAGTACAGGAGGTAGCAATGTTGCCCGAGGACACATTCCCCTGTACTAGTCGCCCATGACACCTGTGATATCATACCCCAGTCCATGTGTTATGTATGTCAATACACATGTCCACCAATAGCAATGCATACAAACATGGCTACAGGAGACACATGTAGGCCCAACACACATGTACAGTCTGTACTGTGCATGCAGCAACCATGCATGTGCGGTGGCCAATGTCCATAACACAGCTGCGCCTAACTACGACATGCAGTTGCAATGCAGCCTCATCATTGACACCTGTATATGGTGACATACAGACAGTACGGTTGGTTGTACATCACGTATGTAGGGATGTGTGTACATAAAGTGGTGATCCACCTGTGTAGATGTATGTGTGCCAGGGATGGCTCACAGGTGTGTCATTCACCATCCTACCAATCCATGTGCAAACAGTATGCTATGTCACTGTTACTTAACGGTGATGACATAACGCATACACAGTGGTCAGGTGTTACCAACTGTATGTCACATGACACCTGTAACACTTACATCCTCCTGTGTGCATATAGCAGCACAATTGCCAGACATAGCGTTGGTACACATAATGCGGACAATACTGCTGCATGTCTATCAAACGTCTCATCATATGGCAGACGTATCATTCCCAGCACTGCCATGTGTGTCCACTTGTGTGACCACATATGCCACATATGGTGGGGATTACATCCCAGTTGGTACACATCCCTGTACACCGTTGTAGAGATCTGTACATACTGCAGTGTGGAAAGCATGACGTCGGCAGGTGTGGTGCATCACACACATCGGCTTTCCGTATACACATTTCTGGTCACCACAGTGTGGGTGTGTATGTATGTATGTATGTATGTATGGCTGTCTGGTGCTTGGTGTGAGGGTGTATGCTACCATACAGTGAAAACAGGATCACTAACCCCTCATGGTGACTAACCCCTCATGGTGATGCAGACTACTATCCTGTTCATGCCATCGGTCCAAGCCGTATTGGCTACCTGTGCATGTTCCTTCTCTGTGTCACGTTGTGTGGGTGCAAAGTACTGCGAGGGTGATGACCACATAGGCAATGGTCCACACCTCAACACTATGGGGTGTGCGTTATAGTGGCGTAGACCCCGTGAATGTGGCCATGTTCCTGTAATGTGACAGGGTATTACTGCTATACAGTGTGGCCTCATGCTATCAAGTGGCCTCTAACGTCATCATTGGCCAGACCGCTGTGTACAACCCCTGCATCATGTCAACATACCTGTAATGTTTCCTGGTATGTATGTCACGTCTCTGTCTGCTGTAGCCTGTTCAACTGATCACATGCTTCAGCTGCAGTGTATGTGTGGACATCTGTGTCATGTTAGACTTTCCAACAGTCAGGCTGAGGGTACGTTTAGCATGCTGATATTGCCATACGTGCCTGTGAGTACTCCACAGTTCCACATGGGGGACTGCAAACACTGCTACCTGTAGGCACATGCCAGTACACCACAGGCGGGAACCAGGGCATCATTACCAACATGCTGTTACTGTTGTAACCGAGACACATACTGTGAACATATGACAATGCATGCTGCACCCGGACTACATGGTATGACTGGTGTATGTCGACAGTACACAACCGATGTTACATACACATCTCTCAGTATTCACACACAACCAATGCAACATACACATCCCTCACTATGCATACACAAGTAATGTTAGATACACCTCTCACTATTCTGTTCACCCTGTGCATCAGACCATTTGAGCATATCCCTGCACCGATGGTGTGGATGACAGGGATGTGGCACAGGCTTCATCATATGCACAGGGTGATACTGTTTGCCAGGGGCATAGGCTGCACCAATGGATGGCATCATGTATGTGGGTAAGGGCCGGTGATTTGATTGGACATGTCTGTTCCATATGCATGTGGGTGTTGTGGAGCCCTACGGTTGTGTTTGCTGTGTGCGTGTATGTGTGCACACAGTTCTGTCATTTGTGAGGCCTACACAAGGGTGTTATCGACAGCTCCAGATTGTACAGACCAGGTTGTACAGCTCACTGTGACCGGCCATGGCCACGTGTCCTGTGCCTTCCAGGGGTTGCACGGGCACTACCAGGCAGAGGTACAGAACGGCTACTGTCCAACAACACATGGCCACTGGAACTGTGTCCCCACCGGGAACATCCAGGGCCATGTCCACGTGGCCTGCTGTGTCCTGGTGTGGACAACGCACACCAGCTGCACTGCTACTGCTACCAGCACTATGGGAGCGGCCATGTGAGGTGGCATGCTCACGTTGACCTGCACTAGGTGGTGTAGCTGGCCTACATCCATGTGGCCTACGCCTCACCCCTACCAGATGTTCCAGCACAGACAGCTCATGCTCACGGATTGCCATGCCACGGTCAAGGATTCTGACCATGTCACCCAATCACCTGTCCAGAACATCAGCAATCTGCTGTTGAGCACCTGCCAATGCCTGGATGTTGTTGTTTAGGGTACAGATAGCAGCCATCTGCAGCCTCTGCCCTTCTCTGTTCTGCTGTTCGGCACGTGGCTGTGCCGCCATTACAGTCTGGAACATGCATCTGGTGATTCCAGCTGCTGCGCTATGTCCTGCAGGTGCATGTCTGCCAGAGGTCTTCCTAAGAGCAGCACCAGCCACATGCCTGTGTGGCACATCTGCAGTCAGTACACTGCCACCATGGTGTGGAGACACACCTTCTGTAGCCACCACACGTTCCTGTTCAACGCTAAAAGACGCTGACTGTCCTTCCTCTATGACCACTGGTGATGCGGTATGTGTTGGCAGCTGAACTGTGTGCGGGGAAGAGGGGGACATAGCTGGGATGGCAACCGTTGGCACAGATTCAGCCCCTGACATCCCTGCCTGTACCTCATGCATATGTTCATCACTGCTAGCATCTGTGGGGACACTATCAGATGGACCGCAGGAGGGTAACGCACCTACATCACCTGTGAATGCAAAGACAGACTCTAAATTACAATAGACACACACACACACACACACACACACACACACACACACACACACACACACACACACACACACACACACTGACACAGACACACACACACACACACACACACACACACACACACACACACACACACACACACACACACACACACACACACACACACACACACACACACACACACACACACACACACACACTGACACACACACACTGACACACCATCCATGTGATATGACAGATGGTATGCAGCATGCTTGTGATACAGCTGACAGCATGCAGCTCAGACATCACTAGTGTTTGTAATCATACCCCCTGGAATGCGCACTACAGCAGGCAAGTGTCATATCATTATCCATGCAATTCACATGATCATGGTAGTATGCAAGCATCCCCATGATACACCATGTGGACCAGAGCAGGATAACAGTACACATCGCTGACGTGGCCCTGACATGTAATCTGCTGATGTGTGCATTAACATGCATGCATGCCTGACACATGTACAGTGTCGTACTGGGTATCACATTGCGGTGTTGTCCATATGCTCTACAGATAGAATGCATGTTAAACAAATGTGCATGGGCATGGTAGGGGACTGTGAGCCATCTACATTGCTGTATAGTGTGAAGTACAGACACTGTGCCATTGCATGGCATCATGAGGCATCTATATTGCTAAACAGTGCATGATATGTACGCAATGCATATCCAGAACTGCATGCATACCCATGACATACCTGTGGATTGTGACCCACGATGCTGAGGTGTATACACACCACACCACACCATGCTGTGTCATGTGACAGGTCACTGGAGGACATACAGATGACACCCCTGCACGATGACTACAGATTGTTAACTGCCTGGCAACCATGTCCACACATAGCGGACCTGTCACGTCTGGCAGCAAGCGAAAAGTACAGTATCTGTGGCCTGGTGTCACTCTCAGTGGAGTCTGTAAAGGTGACTACTGTCATGCTATGACACAGACATCATGTTCAACACATCTTATGAGGTAAATGTCATTGACACCTCCACTAGCTGTGCAAAGGCATTTAGGATGTGCAGCGTACCACATCACTAGTACAATCGGTCTAGTACGGCTGTAATTGGACCATGTGTGGACAAAGTGGGACAGGGTGTATCCACATCCCATCTACTGTGTGGCTACTTGTCTCCGGCCATCCCCCATGGCCATGTGTGCATATGTGTTGGTCATGTATGTGATGGCCGTCTGTCACACATGTCTGTGTTGTTACATATGACATACACCCATAGATGTTGGATATGTCACCATCCACAGGGCTATGCAGACAACAGGTGTATGTGTGGTATGTGGGGTATGGGTTATGGGAAAATGTGACAATATTGCAACCAAAACACTACGTGTCTGAGACATGTTGGATGGAACATCACAATGTGTGAACCCATTGCTGGGGCATATAACACAATGGTGACGCCTGTGGTCTGCCCATATCACTGCTCACTGTGTGATACTGTTTTGTGTACCACACATTTTGTTCCACTGTATAGTACATATGCCTCCATTGTAGAACACCTCCACTGTTGTATGCACAGCTGGACAGACATGTAGCAATGACAAATACTGTGGTGTCATATCTGTGTGTCATTTCATTTGTATATATTGCACATGGGTGGCCTGTGTGGATGATGGGTGATGCAACCTGTATATCCATGTATTAACTGGCCACATGGCAAATAGATCTATGCTTTGACATGCCTGATACCGATGACAGTCTCACCTGCAATGGACTCTTGTCTGTGCGGCACGCCAGAGGTACCTGTATAGGGTGACACAGCAGTATGAACATTATCCATGACTGTATGACAGCCACAGGGTGCACAGTGCAAGTTAACACATTCACCTGTACAGTAGCATATAGTAAGCACATGTGTGCATACCATACCTCTCAACCTCTTAGAACAATAATTGTGGACAAAGCCTGCTATGATGGGGGACAAATAGGGACAACTGTGACATATTGCTCTTACAAACTTATAAATTTGCTAGACTAATAGGTTTGCATGCACATGGTTTTTACACAGAATGTGCAGTCGTAAACACAAATGTATGTCATCATTTAATGTCTCCATTCCTCAGCTATTTGCCAGAAAGGGACAGATATTAAGGGGAACACACCGACAATATGAGGCAGACATCTGGACATCCTGCAAATGCCTGTACAGTTCAGAGGTATGGTGTATACACAGGGTAGCATAATGTAGCAAGCAGCATGTGTGTCCACATACCTTGCATATGTTGGTACATTACATGATGTACACTGACACATGCACGTACGTGGGATATACTGGCCATATGTTCAGTACTGACTTACCAGGCAACTCCAGGCTCATTGGTTGGGAGACACCCACCTGCACGATGGAAGCTAGTGTTTGTGGGATCTGTTCCGAGGGTGTCCCCAGACTGGCCAATAGCTCCTCTTTGTGTGTGAGTGGAGGCTGGGTTGGTGGCCCACCACCTGTTCCACCTTGTTCCCTGGCGATTGCAGTGGCACACTGTTTTGCATGATGTATCAAGTCTATGCAGTGTCTGTGCACCTGCTGGTAGGTGCGGTTGTGGCCACCCACTTTGTTGACCCTCCTGCGTAGATCCTGCCACAGGTGGTCCCGCTGCTGTGCATGCTGTGGCACATGGCTAAATAACACCTCATAGTTCTCATGGAGGTACGGGATTAGGACATCATCCTCCTGTCAGCTGTATGCTGGTAGGCGTGTACGAGGCATTATCTGTAAGACATGATGAAGGTGACAGATCACATTTACAGGCATGTATAGTGATACTGCTGCACATACATTTCTAGTACATCTGCACAGTTATCTTTGCAAATCAACATGACACTAACACGACTGGCATGTATGTGTCACACACATATAACACCCATTATGCATTGGATACCATCCCCATATATGTGTGTCACCTCATTAGTGTTCCTACTGCATGTGACGTCAGTCTTCATGTGGGCATGTCTGTTTGCCTGCACTGGTGTTCCTACCTATCTGCACATGCCTGGATGTATCCATGGTAATGCTGTTGGCCTTGATGCTGTGTATATGTCACATAGCACAGACACAGCCTTAATGGACTTGGACAGTGACAATGCACCAAGTACGCATGAAAATCTGTATATGCATCTGTTTTGCCATAGACATCTGCACTGCACTGTACAGCTGTTCAACATCCTGCCACGGATCGCCTGTGTTGCACATGTGATAGACATGGGACAATGGCTAGTTGGACGTCATTCGCAGGTAAGGTTGTCGTCTATAGCATGTACGAGCTGGGTTTACTAGCTGTATCCAACACCCATTACACCACCACGAGGGGCATCAGTGACACATTACTGATCCAGATAGTTGATACTACATCTACCATATGGCCATCACACCATGTATGACAGGGATGATATGTGCAGCTATTTGGACAGGGCTGCATGGTATGACGAGAGTATGTCACAGGTATGGCACAGGGATCTGTCCAGCATGTGGCGATCCTAGTCGTAGGTCGGTGGTTGTCCATGATGTATGTCTTTCAGATCAGGCTATGGACATGTAGCATGTCCAACAGCATAGTGTGGCATATGTCTGTATGCAAGGTGGATAGCATGCTGCATACTGGAGGTGAGTATTGTGGAGGCTGGTATCGGCCATCCACACATGGGCCCTACCCCTGTAGGGTGATATGTGTTCCAATATTGGTCACACAGGTGCTGTGTATGCCTGTCCAATGATCTCTGTGCTCATGGATACCACCCCGTCATGTCATGGGTACCTCGGATGACTACCTAAAGGACCAGGAGATGTCTCCAGCTCAGGGAGGTGTACTGCACAACACCATCCCTAACACAGTGTCCATAATGTTGACCACAGCCTAGGTGTTACTTAATGGGTACTGAGGTATTCCCCTAGTGGTGTCATTGCTGATATCATCCACCAGAATGTGCACATATGTCACACACCTCACACACACAGCCATTCTGTATGTTGTTCACAACACTGTGACAACTATTGCCCATAGGTCATGGCCATTCACATCCTCACATACACAGAAGGCTGACATTTGTCTGTGTGGTATGGGCTACAATGCGGGTGGGGTACAACACATTAACCCTGGTTTACTGTCGCTGACACTGTGTGATATGCACATGTCCCTGTAGCACTTTTAGTAGTTGTGAGTCTGTCAACAGGCCACTAGTAGAACACTCCAGTGACATACAAAGGCATTTGTAGTCAAACATCCGTACTGTCTTGTACATCTGTACTGCTAACATCTACATTGATAATGGTTCATGGACTTGCAGACCAAACCCGGCAGTGTTCTGATGCGGTGCCACCAATCATGACTGTCGTCAACATGTGTGGGTTGATATTATCCAACGCCCTATCTGTATTGTATGGGCATGCTCGGCACTTGTTCAGAGCTTCTTGGCACATTATGAGCTACTGCTTATTTTAGCACCCATTTCACACCAGTTCTCACAGGTACACTGTCTGTCCATGCATTTCTAGCTTGCTTACAGTACAGCAGCTGTCGTACACACATCACTCACATATCTCATGAGACATGGTGGTTTATACGGTGTTTCCACCTGGCACATACCACTTATATACAGGCATGTCCAACTGGCACGTACCAGTGCTATTGCCTGTCACTATGATGACTATGTTGTACATGTGGCAATAGAGCTATTCTAATGTACACAGTTAACGCACACCTCCCAACATACAACAGTACAGCCTGTGGGGGATGCACATATGCAGCCCTGCTGGGGGTTATACTGTCACCAACCCTGACTGCACCTGACAGTCATGTGGGGATGTGCAACATTCGCAACACACCCCACTCATCACATAGTCCCATATGATCCCCACCACAGGCCACACATATGGAGACACCTTGTACAGTACCCCTCCATACTCTGTGTGGGGACCAATGGCAGCCCATATCACCAAACACAACCCCACCAACCTATAGCCCACAGACACATGTGCCCATCATATACAGCCAATAGGGTGTCATAACATACACAACACACCTGCCATAGGTGACTGTTGGCGGTCACACTGCTGTTCCACTCAGCAGGCTACACAAGGTGATAGTCACTAACATCCTACTGTCAGGTAACTGGTTCTGCAACATAACCTATGCACACATGCCACAACTCAGCAGGTACGATGTGACTGTCATTTTCCGTGTTTGTGTGACTGAAGTTGTATCTCAGGGCACAGACTACATGTGCAGGGACATGCAATAGCCCACCAGTGTTATAGCCCTGATGGTGTGGTCCGAGCCCTGGGGAGCATTTTGCAGTCATCCGGACCTGTTACCACTGTACAACGAGCGACTGTATCACTCCCAACAGTTGTCCATGCTTCTGTTGTCATTCCACAGGTGTCTGGTATACGTCCACTTTGACAGACCTGTTCAAATAACATGATGCTGTGGCACAGTTGACCTGCACCTGTCAGCCCTGGGAGTACGGATAACATGTTGGACTCTTGCTGCTTTTATACTGCCTGTCTTGCACAGTGTCCAATAACAGTCACCACTAGAAAGGGAACTGGCTAGTGAAACATGTGGTCATGTAACACAATGCTTGACATCATCCTCTGTGACGCATGCAGGCAAGGCACACCTGATACTGCACCACTTCAATATCTCTGCAAGTGACTGGGACCTGCCTCTTCGCTCTGCAGAGCACACCTGCAATGACTGGTAATAGACAGACCGTACCTCTCAGGCATGTACCTGGACTGGCACACCCACGTCTGAGGTGTCCCCATATTCCACTATGTTGTACACACATCCCGGCTGGTTACTTAGCACAATGCATCACAGGTGCTCCATGTGCAACTAACTGTGTCCAGAACTGCTATTCACAGTATTACCAGCTGCGGATTCAACATACCCCACGGTTACCAGACCTCATTTCATGGTGTACTGGACAGTTGAGCTCATACTGCTGCTCCTGATGTGAGACTGACAGTAACCCACACTTAACTGTGATAGCCGCACATGTACCGACACATTAGATGTATGCTGTCTGAGAGTCATAACCTCTGCTCGGCTGGTTCGACCCATGCACACCACCTCCAAGACCAACAGTATCCTTGACATAGACACTACCAACATGTGACTACTGTTCCACATTTGGGGTTATCCCCTCATTTGTGGGGTTCGAACATATGCTACTCACCCTTGTTAGCCACATACCGGCACCACACACTTCATGGCATACACAGTAGATGAGTACTACAACACCTACTACAGATGTCGTATGACAGCGGTACTGGATGTCATGACATACGTGCAGGTGGACAATGCACATACAAATGCTGAGACATACCACAGTGCACTTCATTAGCATGTACACGACAATATGGATCATGATATTCCACACTGAGCCATGATGGTACACATCAGATAACAGATGCCACTTTGGGGGTGCGGTTCCATGGACATACTTTACAACAGGTGGGGGCTGTTGCACAGTGGTGTACATTCCCATGGGTGGTGTAACTCACTGGTCAGCCTCGGTAGGGCCACGGGATCCCTCATCACATACTCCATAACTAGCTATATACACATTACTGCGACACATTCCAAGATGTACCACAAGACATTATGGTGGTATGCCAGTAGTAGTATGCAATACCCACATCTGCTCACACATACAACTGTCACTCTGGAACATGACAGTAACAGGTGATGTTGGCAACATGATGTCTGATGGCTTCAATGCTAACATTACACCCTTTCACTCCCTACGGGGCCACATTCCTTGCAGGAACATTGCGGTGTACCTGCGGTCACACCTACACAGTACTGATCCCTTTATTGGCTCTGGATTTGTCGCATGCCAACACTACTGTTCCTGCAAGTGAAGAAGGCGACAACATTATGGAATTTAACACCACATCTAAGGAGCTTGAGGATGATATGTACAGGCTACAGTGGTATGCCTGGCAAAGACAGCACCTAGAGGCATGCTTACACCACCGTATCGTACCGAGGGGGATGAGGGTCCTCTGCATGCCGACCTATGGGGAGACGCATCCCACACTCCTCAACAAAATGGCAGGACCTGAATATTGACCTTGGTTTCAGGTACATTAAGTTACTTCTTGAATATTTCAATCCGCTAGAGTCTGACGTACGCAGTAAAATTGAGCTAACATATAAAGATCTAAATGATCGTTTTAAGTCAGACTATTGCGTTAAGAAATTGCATAATATATGTTTACAGGTTAACGCGTACAGTGAAAGGCTAAAATCAACTAAGTTACGTAAATTACAAAGGGATTTTAATGATTTTGCCTCACGCCAAATATTTGTTTGGCCGAAACGTAACATTACCCCTCTGAACACAGAAAATGGCATTGACAACGCGGGGCATTTACATATGAATGGTAATTCATCCACTAGTGCTCAACCCGTTGCAGAAAAAATCTACTTGTTATACCAACAATACAGTTGCTTAATACTAACTCTACCAACAATACAGTGGGGAATAATGAATTGTTACCACCTTCTTCTTCGGAAGCTGTTAACATTACAGCTTCCATTGAGGTCGACACGCCCCCTCCCAATCAGCAAGCGCTGAAACATTCTTCTGGTAACTTAGGAGCCAGACCAAAAGATTTACGTACTGACAATTCTTCTTGTTCTTTTTTACCATACCCTGTAAAACAACAGTTTTACAACAGGGGCCGATCACAAAGCCGAGGCCCAAGGAAAAGGAAACTTTCAAGAGAAAGCTACAATCCCACAAGAAGAACAAGAATGTGACTGATTTACTGTACAATTATTCTGGCTTTTCTCTTTCTGACTCTGACATTTCACTATTGAACAGAGGACTTAATTTTATTCCAGCCTGTCCTGATACCATTAGCCATGTTCTTATTGATCTTAGATTATTCTGCAGACAGGTTGCATTGAAATTGTTTTGTTTCAGAGTTTTAGAGATAGTTACAACCAACAAGAGAGGTGGTAATAATGCCACACATTTGAATAATAAAGAATTAAAATGGATTCTGAGACTAGGTGCCCATATACCCCCTTGTATAAATAGTTACATTTCCATTAAACCTGTTCTAGATACTAGATGAGTTTTACATATGTCATATTTTATGTCTTATATTTTAGGTATCCAAGATACACTTTATATGTGTTATGACATATATTTTTAAAAAAACATATATTTGATAAATTTTATAATGGCTATATTTTTGTACCCTTGGAATTATTTGTATATGCCTTTCATATGTTATAAAATTCTTCATTTACAGCTATATATACACATTTGACTATATTTGCATTTATATACTTGTGTCATCTACATTTACAATAAGACCATAATATGGTTATATTTTAGTTATATCCTTTATACTTACATAGTTACTAAATAACATATGATATTTGGTTACTTTACTTTATTATCATACACAAGTCACAACCACGCATTTTATATACTCATTATTCATCTAAATTGATAAATTGATATAGATTAAATAATTGCTTTTATTAATAATTTGAATATATATTTATTTATTTATTTATTTATGAATGAATATTGAATATTAATTATTGCTAACCCATTTATTTAAATTAATTCACTCAAATTATTTATTTAAATATATATACATTCTTATTTATAACATTTAAATCAAAATGAATGTGCTTTTAATGATTTTAAATGTTGACTGTTCCTGTACATTCTATACATATATCATATTTTATGCATTCAATTCACTATTAATTGATATTTATAATTGGTAAAAATGTTACGTGCCTCCCTTTCTTCTATATTTATTTCATGGTTTACTTGCTGATGAGAATTTCATTATAATACAGTGTTTTACTCACAAAGATACATTTTCGTGATTTATGGAATTTTGGACAATAGCATCTTTTGAATGAAATGCATAGCACTAGTTTGTTGACATTTACTGTTGTTCATGTGAACTAAAAACATGATGATTCAGCCTGATTTTAACTGAATGTGAACTAAACCTAATTGAGTTCAATTGAGTGTATTTTATCTAATTAATTAATTGCAAATACTAATTTTGGCGCCTTTTTTGGTATATAAATGGAAGTTTTAAGTAATTTTATATTGTCTGATGAAGCGTAGTAGGTACTACGTGAAAGCGCTCACATCTCAATAAAATCTCTTTTTTGGATTATTGCTGGACTATCTTTGGATTATTACCAGACCCTTTTTTATGCAGATTTCATTTGGATTTATTACTGAGACTCTGACTTTATTCGTGGTGAGAGGACCTGGTATCTATCACATTTTTTGTTATACTTTACAATATGGATCATGCTATTCCACACTGAGCCATGATGGTACACATCAGATAACAGATGCCACTTTGGGGGTGCGGTTCCATGGACATACTTTACAACAGGTGGGGGCTGTTGCACAGTGGTGTACATTCCCATGGGTGGGGTAACTCACTGGTCAGCCTCGGTAGGGCCACGGGATCCCTCATCACATACTCCATAACTAGCTATATACACATTACTGCGACACATTCCAAGATGTACCACAAGACATTATGGTGGTATGCCAGTAGTCGTATGCAATACCCACATCTGCTCACATATACAACTGTCACTCTGCAACATGACAGTAACAGATGATGTTGGCAACATGCTGTCTGATGGCTTCAATGCTAACATTACACCCTTTCACTCCCTACGGGGCCACATTCATTGCAGGAACATTGCGGTGTACCTGCGGTCACACCTACACAGTACTGATCTGCACTCTATACGTCCTAGGAAACTGGCCGCTTGTCACCCTACAAAATCCCAGGCTGTTATGTCCACAGACCTCTGAATGACATGTCTCCCCACTGGGACACCATATTCAATAATAGCCTTGTACCAGACAATGTGGCCCCTGACTGGCACACAGCGACAGTTACACTCCACACAGGTGGTGCCACAATGCATGACTGGGACTATTGCCCTACACACCTCACTGGACTGTTCTGCACAGCTATAGGGCACATCATCATGGATAACATTTGCTGAGTCTTTGTTGTGCTCCGGTCCTTTGATGCCAGCTGGGTTGGTCCTGTTGGAGCCACAGCATGCCACCTACACCTGTTGAGCACCTTTCATACAGTCGCCAGAGTAGTTGATGATGGCACGGGGATCCACACAGCCTACATTGTCCTCTCACTGCCTTACAGCACCATTCTGCATTCTGGTATTGACAACATACACATCCACCTGTACATCAAAACATATGTCTCTGGATGTTATGCAAAGTGGCTAATGGACGGGACACACACACTGAGGGTGGCATACCATATCACACACTGCATTCCAGTTACACTTGGCATACCACAGTCCTCAGTCATGGGGCCCTCATGTTCGGTATATGCTTCCCTGAGGTACAGGCTACCACTGAGGAGACTTCCCTGCCTAGCTTTACAGACCACTGCATACCAAGCACTGATACAGACCCCATCCATATGGGTGTCACTGTGATGGATACCTGATATGAACATCATGGCCACAACCTGCATGACACTTGGTATGAACATCACCTTTGCAGTACACCATCCACCCACTGGTTATCACATAGCTGTTAGTCCCCTACATACATGTCGCATTGTACGTGTTCGTACTACACATGTATGTCACACACACTCCTGTGATTATCACATTGCCACTGTGGCGTGGATATCCTTCTAAGTGTCCACACTTGTCTGTACTGGGTGTGTAGCTGGTACATAGGCACCCATTGTACCTCTGAAATCCGGACTTATACACACATCCATGGGTACAACACCCCACTTAGGGTGTACCTTTTACAACAGCTACAGCTTTACATCACTCAACATTAAAATGCCATGATGTTTATTGAGCTACGACAGTTAAAGTTTGCGGCTGAAGTACAGACACCATGTCTGTACACATTTGCGGACTACATACTCAGGGGGTGACCTCTGCTGCAAAGACAGGGCCCATGTCTGCAAATATGTTAATGGATATACTCCGCATACGCAACATACACAATAGCCACTGTGAGCATGATGCTCATGGATATGTGCACACACGCGACAGTGTGTAGGATGTGCTTGGGGGTTGCATTCCCAGACCGGATACTCACCATGCTTTGGGACAAGATTCCTATGTACATCACGCATGGACCATCAGTAGCAGTGTTCATGTGATACCTCACTTGGCGGATGATGGACACATGTACGCCAGGAATCACTGCAGTGGCTGTACTGTGCAGAGATGCAGGTTACACATGGCTCTTCTGTTCACAGGACACTACCCTAGAGAGGTGCTACTGGTGTGCACACTGTAATTGTTGTTAAACGCAGACTTGCCAGACTGCATGGTACCCCACTATGAACCTGTGGAGCTATTACATGTCCTCTGTGCATGGTTACTGGAATAGCCCTTCCATTTATATTAGAGCTGTCACGCTATTACAATGTCCCATGACTACAGGCCATATGTATCCTGTTATTGTACACGTCAATCATGTTCTTCTTTGTCTGTCACATCTCTTCTGCTATTCTTGTATGGGAGTAATGTTTGCATCCTTTGCAAATGCACAGAGTGGATTACATTATTTATTTCATCATAACTGTTTATACATAAATTAATTACATACTACTCACATCACTATACGATACCTTTGGTATGCATCATATGCCTGTTCTCCTGTGTAGCATATCTGACATATCAATCTACTGTACTATACATTACACATATGCTACATGGTATCCCATAATTCAAAGCATACTTGCAGAACAGGACCACCTTAGACATGTCATTGACGTTATATGCCCATACACATGCGTACTTTTACAGTATATCCACATATACTATCCCCTGCTATGGCACGTACTTGTTGGACATACCCTGCCACTGACGGCGGGTCATATGACATTGTTCTGTTTAAAGCAATCATGTTGCTTCCCTTGTGGTGTCTGTGCTGTTTACCTTGTGGCCCACTGCTGGACGCACAACTTCTACAAGCGTTAGTACGATCAGCAAGACATCACTACATAAATACCATTTCCCACTTTATGCATGGTGGACACTTTTAATTACTGCAAACCAGGCTATGCATACACTGACATAACTTAATACGGAACATACTATACATACAGTTAGTGTTCTACATACCTTGATATCGTTTCGGTATTTTGTCTCTATCTCGCTCTTCTGTATCACTCTTTAAACTGTTGTACAGCATGAGCATACAGTTTGCATATCTGGCAAGTCATCCTTATATACGTCGATACCTGCAACATGTGGTTTACTGCCACCAATTGGTATTCCGGTGTGACTAATTATGTGCACTTCATCTGTGCAGCTACTCCATTCGCCAATTACGCGGCAACAGTGGGGTATAATTGAATTCTCCAATTGGGCGTTGGCCATTGGTTCTGCCTTCTGGGAGACGGCCTGTATTGTGTTTTGTTGTGTGTAATTGCAACTGCTATGTGTGGAGCCAAGTGTATTTTGGAGTCATGTCCCCCGTGGATTGTGTGTAATGGCTTGAGTATGTGGTTCTACCTGTGACTGTACCTGTCATCCCACCCGTCTGATAACGGACTATGCAAACACCTGTAACATCGCTGTTTGTACCATTTTACGACGGATACAATTTTGCATGGCGCTTTTAAATGTGTTTCTCACAAGGTATGTTAACGGTTCAGCAGATGTAATTGACTAAGTGGATGTTTGTGCAGTGATTACGGTCTGTATTGCTATTGTTTCCAGTGTGGGGGATGTAGGAGGGTGTACTTAGCATATACGGTTTTGAGGGGTGTGCATTTCTACGTAGTCCATATATATGTGTGTGGGCCCCTTCCCTAATTACAGTGCTATCACTTAGTAGACTTCTGTTACAGGAATTTACTTTGGGCCGTTGTTAATTGGTTTCTATATGGTATGCAGGTGAGGTTGATACTTCCATACCTCCGGATGTACGGCGATATGTGCAGGGATATTTCTGAATGACCGCTATCACATGTATGTCTGTCCCAGATATTTGCAGTCATTGCAGTGGTGTTGGTGTCAGACCCTCTGTGGCATGGCTTGCCACCTTTTCATATGGCCATAGTTGGACACTTGCGGGTCACACAGTGGTGTTTACAGGTTGACATATAGCCACGGTCAGTACACAGGATAGCACATACATTTATCCTCATTACATACCAATTGTTCTTGGACCTTGCCTATTTATCAGTTTGCATGTAACATTTTCATTTCTTACATACAGGCATGAGTATTTCCTGCAACTATTGCATAATATTTGGGACATTCTAATGTCCTACCCTCTCGAACGGTTGCCCTTTGTAATGTTTCATGTCAGGACGCACCTGCCCAGTGAAGGGCTGTCCCTCGCCATGTGGGACAGGTGTTTCCCGCATGCCTACGGCTAGCTATACCCACACCTACCATAATCATCTACGTCCAAGTTGCCACATACAGACATATAATGCGGACACACACACACACATACATTACAGTCACATGGAAACACACATGGCACCCTCAACACACACATACACAGGCTACATCACTCACAACCACAGTTGCACACGGTACCTACGTGGACCGCACTGCCGGCAGCGGTGATTACATGCCCTTACTATCGTCATATTGCTCGTGGTTCTACTGTTCCAGTACTGTGTTCTTTCTGTCTTTCAGCCTCCTGGTTACACGTGCCGGTGTGTGACACGTTCCATAGTTGGCGGTATTCTATTTATTTGTACTTCCAAGGTGTTTTGAATGTCGTTGACCTATCTATATATTTGCAGATGTCAGTGACTCCTTATATATTGACATATATCACACTATCGCCCTTTCTATCTGTATTATATATATATATATATATATATATATATATATATATATATATATATATATATATATATATATATATATATATATATATATATATATATATATATATATATATATATATATATATATATATTTACATATCTCAGACAGGGGTGGTGACAGGCATGCTACACCTTTCATTGTGTGTTTGTCGTGTATACTGTGTTTCCTGGACTCTGCACGTTTGTGTCTGTACCTGTCACATTACACACCTGCCATAGGTTAAGATTACCTCCCGTCCCACTTTGTGAGGGACAGTCCCTCTTTGTGCAGTTGTATCCTGTGAAATATTTGTGAACATAGCAAATGTCCTGCGACTTTGGGACAAACATATTCCCTATAGTTTATGTAATAGTTGCATAAAACAATTATTCTGTCTCTGACCCACCTATATGTTACAGGACACAGAACATATACCTGCGACCATTACTAGAATAAGCGTTTTATCTATGCAAAACATTGGAAGTGACGCATATTGCTGGCCAACTCCTCCTGAGTTCGGGGGAAGTGTATATGCTCATTGGCATGTGCTAACATGGCCCTCAGGAACCGGTGTAGTACCCTGGATGCCGATGCCTGTGAGATCCCCATTATATCTTCAGTTGGCCTTTGAAAGGTACCTGTGGCTAGTATTCACAAGCTTACACATACCTTCGTGTCCACTGGGATGGGTTCCCCTTTGTTGTTTCTGGTTCTCAGACGTGGCCGGCACAGCTCTACTATTTGCTGCAGGATGTCCCTGTCCACCCTGTATTGCTCTACTATCTGCAGATCATGTAGCTCCTGGTAGGTTACCCTTGGTCTGAAAACTCTTCTCCTCCTCCAAGGCCTACGGTGGCTGTCGGCATCATCCTCCACAACACTGTCGGTCTGTAACACATGCTGATGAATCACAGCTATGGCAGCTCCCAACATGTACATTTTAAAAGTTCCCCGTGTGTTTACACCTATGGTGCAGTGTTTGGGAATACACAGGTGTGTGTTGGGTGCTTTCACACTTTATACTGTTTTGCTGTGAACACTGATGATGTCATAGGGCATGTGTGGCTACAGGGTATCTTCTGTGTTTTATTAACGGAACCACTATTGTGCTGCCTTTGGTGTTGCATTACATTTGGCTGCCATGAATTACCTCCTGCTCTTCCATTTACATTTGTGCACGTTACACCTACCATTTGCTGGCATGCATCCAGCAGCCTGCTTTCCTTTGTACTTTCCTAGACCTGGCTTATATTGCGTAATGTGTTCTATTGCCAGTCTACTGTGGGTTTGCTTTGCTCTGCTATGACAGTTCTCCTATCTTTGCATTCCAAGTCCTCCCCTCCTTTCTTTGAAATCCTATGCCTCCCCTATCCTGTTTTGCAGGTTTCTGCATGCAGGCTTGTCTACTGCCGTCGATTGGCTGCCGTGAGTTGGTTGGTGTAAATTGCTCATTAGTACACCAATTACCCTGCTTCGGCATTTCCTTCTTTTCTTCCCATGACCTTCCTGTTTATGCTATTGTTCGCGGCACGTGCATCCGCTTACCGGGTTTCAGGCATGTTTCCATCCCCATACACATGCGCTTTTGGGCACCATGTGTGCTCTCAGCTAAACGGTTCAATACCTTCCTCACCACCTCTGTCCTGCAGCTTTGCTAAGCAACGGCCAGGCCAGATTTGCATTGCTCCAATGTACTTACTGATACAGTGGCACACCCCTCTGCTGATGTCATATATCACCTCTGATACACTCCTCCGTGTTATAGAGCTGCGCCGTCAGGTGCATCCTTAATCCGGCGGGACGTTTGCGATTCAGTATTACCTGCCTCATTTTCATGGCATTGACTACTAATTCATAGTTACAGTGCCGAACAATGTCGCGGGCCCTTGGCAACCCTTGCGCCTTGCTTGTGGTGTGCCATGCCTACCATTGCGTATTATGGTGAAATCCTGATTTGTCTTACATTGCGATTTTATGACATGTATATATTTCCTTTGTATTCCTGTTTGCACACACCTGCCCTCCGGTTGTACTGTGCGTACTGTGGACATGACATTAAATGTTGTTTTTTAGGTGTTGTGCATCTTTTCTTGTGCCATTAGCTGTGTATTTAGCCATTGGCATATGTTAACTTTGTAATACATGAGTCTGGTCCGCTTCCATAACTCTGATGTTCTGTTTGGGTAAATGTAAACCATGTTTTTTGGTTTACATTTCCATGAGCTTGCGCTACGCCTGCACCACTTTGTGAATCGCTGTGTGCCTTCATTAGCATGGTGCGACACTGCACATGGAGTGATTTGCATACCTATGCTGAGGACTGCGTAGATCTGACGTACACCGGTGGTGCACGTGAAATTGGTTCGTACCTGAATCGCTCGGCGGAGATATTTGGCGTTATCCTGCATATGCTATGCCTGCGCCTGGCGCAGGCTTCATGAATCCGGGCGATGGTCTAAGCACAAAGAGTTCTGCAGTCATGAGGAAATCTCTATTAGAAATGTATACGTCATACCATGCAGTTCACTGTAGCATACTTCTGAGCATTTACAGCTGGATGTAAGTATAAATGAATCTGTTTTTGTCGTGCTGCATTCCACTGAAACACAATGCTTTAAAAAATATGTATACATACATAAATACATATATATATATATATATATATATATATATATATATATATATATATATATATATGTATATATATACATATAAATTTATATATATATATATATATATATATATATATATATATATATATATATATATATATATATGTCAAAACCATTGTAGTGAAACATTTGAAAAATTTGCACTAGCACAGGTTCAGTATGGGAGAGCAGGTAGCCAGCTTTACTTACTGACTGGGACTTGAAATATGATTCACTCCCACTCAATATATATACAGCAGTATATATATATATATATATATATATATATATATATATATATATATATATATATATATATATATATATATATATATATATATATATATATATATATATATATATATATAAATGGTCTCATGAAATATAGAACATTCTCAAGAGTGAACTTTCAAAGAGCGACCACATTATACAAAATCTAAAATTATTGAAAGTATGAAAAAGTAAAATGATTTTTTTCTGCAGGGAGGAAAGCATCTCTACACCCCTCACACCTCTTGCTATTTATATTAAAATCCCATACAAAAGGCTCCCAGCAAAAATTCTATTTGAAAATATGTTTCCTCATACAAGTGTTCACTTTTTTTTTTTTTACAACAGTTAAAAATATTTGCTCATGTGAGTATTAACTCTTTCAAATTGTAACCAGAATTATATATATATATATATATATATATATATATATATATATATATATATATATAGTGAAGGTTCGGCAACCACAGGATGTCTAATTACAGTTGGCTGAATCCCGTGTTGCCAAACCTACATGTGTATGAGTCCTGACTCAGTGAATGCACTGTGCATTCACACATATGTGGTTGATCTCATGGTACAGTGCGGAATGGGAAATTTACCCTTTTCCCCACTGTAGTGTGATCTCGGAGTTGGAATATATAATTTGCAGTGGGTGTGGGGGGCACAGGTGGGCTTGCCCCCTGCAAAAAATGTGTAGTTCAGTATTTTGCAGTACATTCATACTGCTGACAACTAGAACCGACATTACTGTTTTGGCAGATGTAGGGGGAAACAGTATGTCGAATAATGCCGAATTCAAATAATTGGCATGATGTTTGACATACTGAACTAGTCAGTGTTCCATATTCGGTGTTGTAGGTTGATGCAATGAACCTTTTTATTTTGTCAATTGCAATTTTGATAGTAAACCTATATATATATATATATATATATATATATATATATATATATATATATATATAAATATCTATACACACACACACACACACACACACACACACACACACACACACACACACATATATATATATATATATATATATATATATATATATATATATATATCTAAAGAGAAAGAGAGAGACACACACACACACACACACACACACACACACACACACACACACACACACACACACACACACACACTTGCTTTTGACACTACACCTTTTAATAAGAGCTTTCCCTACTTGTGTAACTTTCACTGCTTGTTACTGTTCATCACAGTTAAATAGAATTGGATGTTCTTCATATATTATATATAGGTCTACTTCAGAAGACTAACAAATCAAAAAAGACTGAATCCCAAAATACTGAAAACTGAAGGTATTGAAAACATTTTTAATGCAGGGGGCTGCACCCCCTCACCTCCTGCTAATTATATATACCAATTCCAAGATCGCACAACAGTGGAGAAGGAGCAAATTCCATCCTTCAGTATTTTGATTTTTCAGTTTTTTGGAATTCAGTCTTTAAATAATCTTTAGATAAAAGATACATGGCTTCCATGAAATGAAAGGAAAGATCATCTAGTACTTTGGGAT
>NC_056744.1:1461685028-1461725198 GCF_019279795.1 Protopterus annectens | reverse complement strand
ATAGGGTTTTCATGGTTTTGCTAAACGGGATGAATAGAATTTGCAGTTTTGTCGCGGGCAGAACAAAGCTGTACTGGGACATTTACTTATTGCCTCTATCCATGAGGGGTATGGGTGCTAAACTGAGAATGAATTTGCAGTGTCCCATCCATTTATCCAAATTTCATTTAAACAGAGTAAGAAAAGATCTTGGCTTTATGTGGAGTGGAGGATAGTCCCATAGAATTTTTTTGCTGTTATACATACCTATCCCTCTGACATGTTCTAGTTATGGTGCAAAAGAAATTGAGATCCCTTGGGCAGGTGCTCCTGCAAAAGTTGGACTTGCAAATGTGTAATAGGTCTGCTGAAGCTGTATATGTAAGGCAGAGGTCATCTGTTAGTAGCCTGTATGATACCTAGATGAAGGATATGGCTTGAGATTGTCTTTATAGTTTTTGTGATTGAGGTCCCTTAAGTTTTTTAGGGAGAAAGTGTTGTGGCTACTCCGGTTGCATCACGTTTGTTTGGCCAGGTACATATGGAATGGGATATTATATTTAATGACCAGCCTGTTGGGAAATGAATATAGTGGAATGACTACATCCCTGTCATTGAACACCATGCCTTTAGACATAAGCTGTGAAATGAAGAAGGACCTCCCTAATAATAGTGAATACATGGTAATCCAAGGGCAGTTCCTTGTCAATTTAATCCCTAACTACTGGATCAACTTTCTGGGGTGTGTTGTTAATGCAATACTTACAAGAGAAGCCATGCTTGACAATGGATATGACTATACGCGTATTGGCATTTATTTTCATTCACTGGTTGTTAGACTAGCTATTTGTTCAGAAAAGGCACTCTTGGAAGACTTTGGAGGATTTTGGTGTCCTCTGGGGAGTTTATAATGACACCAACATTATAGTAATCTACAAACTTGGTGAACCGTAAAACCTTAACATTTGATTTGATGTCTCAGAAATAAATGCCAAACAGGAGTGGTGCAAGAAGTGAACCTTGGGTACACCACTACTGACAGGTCTTTTGGGGGAGGAAGGGCCACACACTTGAATTTCCTGAGTTCTACTTGTGAGCCTGTTTAATATCCAACAAGTTACTTAGGGATTTACATTGGGATACTGCATCTATGATACCCGAGTGTGATGGTGTTGAATACCTCTGTGTGATATGGATTGGCAGTGCTTACTGATTTTCCCTCAACTATTGCTTCAGTATCCTTCTTAAAGAAGACAACCAGTATAAGTAGGCAGGATCTACCATTGGCAAATCCGAATTGGCTTTGATCAAGATTTTGTAGGTTATCTAGGTTATTTACTACTTCCACAGTGATCCCTCCATAGCCTTACAGATGAGGCTTATCAGGCTTATGGGTCTATAATTACTTGGGTCTGTTGATGCCACACCTTTGCACAAGTGGATGTTTCTGCCCTCTATTCATCTGGCAGGAAGCCTTTTTGGAGGCTGATATTGAACAACCTCTAGAGCTTGCCTGATAAGTCATGTTTCAGACTGACCAGTAAGCAGCTGTTATGTTATCTGGCCCCATAGAAGTAGTGTTCTTGGTCTTAGATAGCACCTTGAGTACTTATTCTTTGGGGATTTGGGGGAGTGTAGATACAGGCACATGATCTGGGAATATAGGGGTGGTGAACTTTGAAGTAAGTTTGTCTACTAGTAGACTGGATATATCATCTCAGTTGGAGTACGTGATATCCTTTAATATGAGTTCTGGGTTGTGCTGAGCATTATTTCAGTGATTTTTAACACTGTTAAAGAAAAATGTGGTTTTCTTTCACCTTGGTGGTTATTTTTATCTCATATCTGTCTTTGGTCAATTTGATCAGGGTCCGAAGTTCTTTGTTAAGTTTAGCAAAAGCATTACTGTGCGAGTTATAGATGTGACCTGCCACTGTGCCTTGTTAAATTAGGCACCCTGTTATATGGGTGAGAATTCCAGCATTTGCCATGTTGTGCATTCCACCACTATGCTGATGCTGACAGGATCTATTATGGAATACACGGAGTGGTGATTTAGCACAGCAGCTACATATATACAAGTCTATAATGCATACAGTGGGAGTAATGAACAGATGAGTGTAATTTTTTTTTACATGCCTGTGAATGAAATAGACAAATTAAGGTACAGTTGCATAGATGAGATTCCTTTAATAGATGAGAAATTTTATAGAACACAAGAGACACTTCTATTTAAAGAATCATCCTAAAATCAATTCCCAGATGTACTTCATAGATTTTTCACATTCAAACATAGCCTGAGTTGCACCTCACAAGGATCAATATGAAAGAGTTACATAATCCATTTACTTTACTGACTAGATTGTTTCTCAACTTTCTACAGGTCCAATGTCCACATACAGTAACATTGTTTACATGTGTCTTAGAAAGTGACTCTCCATGTGGGCTATAGGAAAATAAATAAGGTTGCAATACTTTGCTGTCCATCTCTTACATTCATATGCAAACACTCCACAAAATAATATTTGTAATCTTGGAAAGCTAAGGGTGAAATGCCTTGTCAGTGATGCATTCTGCTATGTCTTTTTTATTTTATTACAAAACCATTCTGCTCTTAGCAGATACTTATTATACAGAAAAGGTTTTTGTTATTATTTCACACAAAGTAACACCTCCATGAAATGACAATCCATTAATATATAAGCAGAATCACAGTCCTAATGCATGTCAGCGTTTTATGTTTGTAAGTATAGGCCAAAGTAACCTAGCAAGATTTGTAGAGTGAAACAAACTGTATAACAACAATGTTTAATTTATCTCTATGAATTATTCATTTATACTTGCATGTTGGTGTACATAAAAGCTAGGAAGTCTGGACCAATGACCTTGTTACATAATAAGTAAAGATGGAAAGGATTACAAGGGAAGCAAGAATATTTACAAGAGACAGAATAGTACATACAAAGGCAATGGAATGAGTATACATACTAACATGTATGTGCTGGACTCACAAATGTTTAAGGCAAGATCTCAAGCATATACAGGTTCTAATACCAGACAGGTCTAAGAAATAAAAGATCACACTGTTACACTCAATATTCTAGGCAGCCATATATTCCACCGTACAAATGCATACCACCAATAAATAATTTAAGAAATGTTTCTGCAGGGCTAAACCATGGTATCCTTAAACCCTATGCTACTTAAATATACTAATTTTGAGAATGTGTTATGTAAAGTGCAAAAATGTGCTCTTCCACTGTGGTGATACAGTCTTGAGCATATTATATGTAAGAAAGTGTTTATCTTTCCATTGGCTACTTTTCTACTTACTCGGAAGAAGTCAACAAAAAACATTTTTAAGAAACACCAAACCTTTATGCTTCAACAATATCTTATTATTATTAATATAACAGTTCAAAGCCTGCCTTGAATACTTTTCTTCCAGCACAACTAATTACTTACTTTTTATCAGTTTTCATTATGACATATTTCACAATAAACTAAAATCTGTCTGCTAAGCATATTTGTTTCTTCTATGACTGATAACTTTCTAACCCTACACTAAGGCACAAAAGATTTCCAAAAAAGTAAAAACACAAGTTGATGTGCTACAACTCAGATGTCACACTACTGTCTGTACACTTGCTCTGTTCTATACAAGCCTGGATTCACACACACCTAGTGCATTGCACAGTGCAGAGCAGTAGTAGTAGCATCAGTTGACTGGGTGCAGGCAGTTCTAAGGCACACTAAACATGATCAAGCAAATGCAAAATAGTGTGGCATTCAGAATATGCTAACAACTGCAAAAAGGCATGGGAATGAGAAACTCTATGCAAGTGACTTGCATGGAATATAAAAAAATGATAATCAAAAATGATGAACCGATTTTAGGAATATATAAAATGGACATGCTGTACCACAGTGCATATCCATTTTAATAATAAAATTTCTAGTGTATGCAAATGAAGCAATACTAGGGCAAGAATTAGCAGTGTTTGAGGCACTTGTATTAGCAGCCACCATCTGTGCCAGTGCCTGCAGTGTTGTGCTTTGGGTCATCCATATCAGCACAGCAGGGCAGCAGGCAGCAGGTACAAGCAGCTCTTGACATACCAACAGCTCACAGACCAGTAAATTGTGAACCTCTTCCATGTGGACAGAGGGACTGTAAGGGGCCTAGTTGAACTGTGTCACACAAAACAAAGTTTGGGGGCTGCATGTTATGCCCAGTCCAGTGGATACTAAGGTATGTTCAGCTTTAATCATCTTAGCTACAGGGGCCTTTCAGTCACCTAGTGGGGAAACATTAGGAATATCATAGGTATCAGCCTTATGGATCCTAAACCAGTTGCTATTAGGGAACAGCATGTAAAAAGAGCACATCTGATTTCCCAAGGACTACAGAGGAGAGAACTGGCACCATGTGGGCACTTTATAATATAATCCATTTCCTTCAGGTCATGGGAGCAACAGAATGTACACACGCATTGCCATTAAGGCTCCACTTAGTTCAGTGGGCCCTAACATATATCAGTAAGAAGGGCTTCCATTCCCCAAAAAACTCAGTGGTCTGTAATGCCCAGGGCATTAGTTATAATGAGACCATGCACCACCTAGGCCGTTTCCATCATTCACATATTTGACACATTTCTGACCTATGTTACATGCTCCTGTGGGAAATTCTCACAGGGTCATCTCATCACTGGGTGTACACACTTGATATACAAGTATGTGTTCATAGGTAATGTGCAAGTGGGGAGAACACCACATATAATAAGTTGCTGTCCTCTGTACAAGTGATGCTGGATATGCCCTAGATCACTGGATGATGACCCCAATCTGCAACACTCAGACCACGCCTACAATGCAGCATGTCAAAATGTGTGTTCAGCCTGTTGAAGGAATGTTTTCGGTGACTAGACACATAATAAGGAAGAATGCACTCTAATCTAATCAGAACAAGAATAATTGTCCATCTACCTACTTAACTGAATAAATGACTCGAAACTTCAGTAAGGTGTCTTTATTCTTCCCACAGGGAGGGTATTAGAGAAATAGAGAGAGTCTCCTAGATCTGCTAGATAAAGAGATTTCATCTGGACTAATTCTTTGTACTCTGTCACTAGCACAAGTTGGGGACACAGGCAAATGCAACACTTTGAGATGGGGTAGAGTCATGGGAGGTAAACATCCTAGCTCATACACTTGGAGGTTGTGGAGAGTCAGGGTTCACATTCTCTAGAGCTAAGATGAAGCTGCCATTATTTCACCATTGGTGGTGTCTACTCTGCTGGCTTGCTGTACTGGGGCTTGATGTAGTCCATGGAAGGGAAGATATAGAGTTACTGGACCATGCATGTGGACCCTGAAAAGGCATGTTATGAACTGGCTGATAGCCATGATTGGGGTGTCAGACTTTGTACCAAGAGGCAACAAGGAGTGATTAATGCAGGAGTAAAACTATGTGAATATGCACATGCACCCAAATGAGGCATCTCATGTTTTGAACCATTGTCCACCACCTGAATGACTTCCGTGGCCAGGGGTGGCTGATTGTGTGTCCAGAGGTGATGGTGATGTCTCGTCAATGGTAGGTTTGTGCAGTCTGACTTTGTATGAGTGGCTTCCCTCCTGTATCTGGAACCACCCATTGCTGTAGAAAATATGGTCTATTAAGGTTAGTTGACAGCTGCTGCAATGTGGCTCGTGGAGGCATATATGGGGAAAATATTTGCCAACAGTGACTTCAGCACCAGTGTGTGTGTATATATATATATATATATATATATATATATATTTATTTATTTGTAGGTCTACTTCCTTTGACCTAACTCCCATTTGCCTGACACCCATTTGCCCGAGACCAAATGACTGAAATTTCATTTGCCCGACACTTCATTTGCCCAACAAGTATTATTAGCAAGAAAATGGAATATGCCCCCTTCCCCACTGTAGTGCAACCCTAGAGTTAGAATATATAGTTAGGGGGGGTGTGGGGAGCACAGCCCCCCCACAACGGGGGGTTGTGGGGAGCGACCCCCCCACTTACTTTTCTTTTACTAAGCAATATTACATCAAAAGTTAACAAAAGTGCTCCCACACCCCCCCTAACTATATATTCTAACTCCAGGGTCGCACTACAGTGGGGAAGGGGGCATATTCCATTTTCTTGCTAATAATACTTGTCGGGCAATGAGGTGTTGGGCAAATGAAATTTCAGTCAAATGGGGTCAGGAAAATGAGTGTCGGGCAAATGAAAGTTAGGCCAAAAGAAGTAGACCCATATATATATATATATATATATATATATATATATATATATATTTAGTAAGAAAAAATTAAAATGCCCTTCTAAATACTGTCTGCTGTCTTTGCACTTGAAAATGCACATCCTAACCCAGATCATGCAGCCACTTAACAAAATAACAAGTCTGCCACATTACAAAATTGTCATCTCTCAAAGCCATACGGTCTCAACCTATACACTGCTAACCTTAGTAGTATGAAAAACAAACTTACTGATTTGCATTCTTGATAGTTTACCACTCCCCATATACATTAGTAGTCACAGAAATGTGGCTTAAAGAAGAAATTAAAGATTTAAAAATCTTACTATGGGAACATAACACCTTAAAACATCACAGAATCCATAAAAGGGTGGTGAGGTAGCCATTATCTAAAAGAATACTTCAAACCTCTCTAGATCACATGTACATCCATCTTCACTCTGCAGTGTTGAAAAAGTAATAACATCCTTGCCGATTAATGTTCATAAAAGCTTGTGCATTAAAGGATTTTACTTTCACCTAGGAAATAACAGAGGGCCGGATTCACGAAACCTCCATGTAAGACTTAATATGTCTTACTTGGAGGCTGCAGTTGAACGGTATGACGTCAGCACGCCATGCATATTCATGAGGGCATGCTGAATCATACCCTAGGCTAACACGGTCCATGTAGGAAAGTAGGGGGCGTGTCCGAATGCCGAGTACTGCAAAGGGACATGCCCCCAGAAGAGTCAGAGGCCTGAAAGTAAACACCCATGAACGAGTCCTTAGAAATGTCAAGGAACACAACACCACACATCCCCACAGACTAAACCCTACTGAAAAATGTGTAAAATGTAAAAATAGGAGTTTAATTTTTTTTTTATAATTTCAAAAATGTTTGCCCGCATTTGCGTTTGTTTACGCAGGTATGCCCTTCGCTCAGCCACAGTTAGCAAACATTAAAAAGCATATAATATCTACATATGCAAATTAAGCCAAGTAGCAATAGCGTAGTGGTAGAGATGTTGGCCAAAGAGGAAGTAGTCACAGTTCGAGCCCCACAACATCATTCACCATTTTTATTTAAATAAGTATGAAACAATCCCCTGACATATATATATATATATATATATATATATATATATATATATATATATATATATATATATATATATATATATATATATATATAAAACTATAATTTAAGTAAAATGTAGTGAAATGGGCCATGTATTTGTGAAGAAATCCGACAGAATAATTTATAAAAAAAGGATTATAATTGCCTGTAACTGAGCAATGCTTTAGCAAGCTGCATATGAGTGCCCGTAGGTGAGCAGCACTTTAACAAGCTGCATATGAGTGCCCGTAGGTGAGCAGCGCTTTAACAAACTGCATATGAGTGCCCGGAGTTGAGCAGTGCTTTAACAAGCTTAATTTGAATGCCCATAGCTCAGCAGCACTTCACCCAGTGTAATATGAGTGCTCATATCTAAATAACGCGTTACCCAGCGTAAGCCGTTTGCGCAGAGCTGTGCAGCGCGCTAACCAGCTTACTGACGGGCAACATTGGGCAAGTTGTATCAAAGCCACCTTTACACAGACACACCTCCTAGCCTGTCTAGACAGTAGTAAAATAAAAAAAATGCCAAGGGTTGAACCTGGGATACTGTGCACCATAGTCAACGTACTGAACCACTAAGCCATGACAGTTGTACTGAGAAATACAGTATTAGCATATATATAGGAATGAATGAAAATAGAACCATGACAAAGCAGGTTTGCTTTAAGCTGATAAATATCCAAAATGGCCAATCAGAGATAAGTGCAGGAAAACCAGCATATATAAGTCCCATAGGCGGGAATACACACCATAACTGATTGTGGTACCCATTTGCAGTCAGGATGACAGGTGCAGGAGAGGGAAATCACTTTAGAGCACAAAGGTGGGGTATTGAGGAGTCAAAATATATGGTTTGGCTCCTAGTCAATGATCATGAAGCACAACTCATGCAGGGCCAGGTTCAATGGGGAGCGTACAAGGCAGAGGCATGGAACCGGTTGGCACATTGTCTCACCAATGCCACAGGCATTCCGAGGACTGTTGAATAGGTCTGTCACCACCATGCAGACCTTAAGCGATGTAAGGAGAACCAACTGAACCGTTGGATCCAGGAGGCCCGCCAAATGCCCAATGCCCCGCTACTAAGTATCCATGTAATTACGTTTGTAAGAAATGCTATCCTAGCCTATAGTACGGAGAGGTATGTTCCAATATTCCTTCATTTATATTACAGCTGCAGGTGTCTGTTCTGCGAATCGGCAAGCCTATGCTGATAGGCTGCTGAGGTTGCGCCACCAGGCAGGTTAGTAATTATTTAGTTGGTACTGTTATAGAATATAAGTGAGACAGATTGTAAAAGAGTTCATTGTTGTAACCCAGTAATAAAGGTGAAATAAGCCTAGAATAAAGAGTCTGCTAGTATTGTAAGATTAGATAAGTGATGCAGCCTGGAAAAGAGTGTATTGCAATCCAGTAATAAAGATTAAACAAGTCTCAAATAGAGTTTCCACCTGTATTGTAATATCAGATAACTGCTTCAGCCTGAAAATGAGTGGTAATCAATCAACAAAGGATAGACAAGTGTCGAATACATCCTTGTAAATTCTGCCATATGAAATAAGTGAGTCAGCTGGAAAGGATTGTGGTAACCCAGTAATAAATGTTAATAAAGCCTAGAATTAAGTACCATTCTGAAATGTAAATATAAAATAAGTGAGAGAGTATGAGAAAGACATTTTGAAGCTACCAAGAAAGCTGTAATAAGTCTGGAATAAAGGTATACTGCAGTCACTACATAATATGAAATGAATGAGACAGCCACAACCAAAGAGTGTAGTGTCTTAAATAAAGTACAGAACCTGGACTGTGTCCGTCCCACAATTTGGATATGTTGCTGTACCCTTGCATTATGGATATAGTATGGTTGTATGAAATGCTGAACATCCACAGTTGTCTAGACCCATATAAATCAAATGTAGCAGGATGCTGTACCTGAACGCAGCCAGATATGAACATATATGAATAAAAATGGAATGTATATTAATGTAGCAGTAACATCCCCATCACCAACATTCCTAAGGTTACATACAGGAAACTGTACTAATACATGTAGGGGATATATATCTGCATCTACTAGGAATGTATAGTATATGTATAGGTAATGTAAGTTGTTAATGTAATATTTCTCCACCCTACCCTATTTTCACAAATTATGCCATTCCACACCAAACTGGGTATGTGTATTCACAATTAATTCCCATGGACATTTGTCCTGTTGCTTCATACATATCTGCATGTACGTTGGTGCATGTGCCCTGTTCACATATCCAAACCTGATGGCCTGTTGCCACCAATCAACCCTGCATGCTGTTGGAATCTGCACTGTTGTTCTAAATATGCATGTGTTATGCTAGCTGCTCAATGTTCGGAATTCATGGGTGTTTGGTTAATGGGAATACTGATGCATGCTGTTACAACTAATTTTGAATGGTGTTGTTTGTTACTTACCCAAAATGCCATAACATACTGCTAAACATAGGACAATAGGGAAGGCGGGTTCCAGCGGACCCACCTCTCCCACCTCAGCTGGCAAGTGCACCGGGCACCAATGCCCAGGCCGGGACCTCCTACTCCGGTGGCCCTGTGCCACATTTGGTTGGAAGTGCTGCAGGGGATGGGGCTCATCCCCCCTCTGCAAGCGTGGCCGGAGGAAAACCTCCACTCACCCTCCATAGGGTCCGGTCTGTGGTGCGTAGCGAGATCAGGCATTCTGTGACTGATCCCCTACGTCAGGTCAAGGCGAGAGTGGTGCAACTCACGGGTGTGCCTGCCCGTCCTATCCAGCCCCCAGCACAGCCCTGGCCTGGGCTGTGAATGCACAGTGGTAACTGCCCATGGGTGGGGATTTCAGTTCCACTGTTGCGATCTGTGGGCTAATGGGCTCGCGATATCCAAACATCCATCCCCGTCAATTGTGTTTACCCCCCCCACATGTGTCATACTCTGCCCCTATATGCATCTTGTTTGTCTTGTCTGTTAACCTCCCCAACCTACCTCCCCAAATATACCTACTTCCTGTACTTCACATTCCACTCTAACCTGAAAAAAAAATAAAAAAAGGACACTCTGTTCCCACAAAAAAAATACTCCCCATATATAGCTGCCCAATTTGCACACATGTCTGCTGGACATGTAAACTGATAATTCTAATTGGCAGTACAACATATTTTGTTGTCCTCATCCCTCTCTCAGGGGTGGAAGGTTTCAAATTTCACACCAAATTTCAAACATATGCATAGCTGTTGCTGATAAAGAAATAGGCAGCTATGGACCTTCCCTACATCCCGAGCTTGTTTTCCTACTGTCCTACCCTCTTTGTGCCCCCTTTTTCACCACTTTCCTATTTCCCCATTTTCTTTTCTTTAAAAGAAAATAGCACGGGTGTTAGCGGGAGTAAGCACTTTTAAGCAGTAGTCAGCAGGTGTGCGCTTGTGTGCGCTTAGCTAAGCGCAGCTAAGCGTTGCGCAAACTCACGCAAACCCACTTACAACTGCTTAAAAGTGCCTTAGTCACTCTGTATGACAAGGCCTGTAGTCTGCTCATCAGCAAAATAAAATACCCCTGTCAGTCTCGAACCCCAGACCTTGGAAACACTAGTCTGCATGAATTACCACTGAGCCACAGCAGATATACAAGAACTTGGTGCTGAAAGAAATATATCATTAAATACAAGGAGTGAATGTAAAGGGAAAATAGGAAGGCCATTACACAAACTTGTTCTGTGTATCTTTACTGGCAATTCTTGTGGAATTGCATTACATTAGTGTGAGAAGAGAAGCAGCCATGCTAGTAGATAATAATGTTACAGTAGCACCTTACAAACCCCACACAGTATCAGAGCAGGATAAACACCTCCATATTTGAATAGGTAAGAGGCCAGACCTCCCAACTGTGACTGATTTACATGGATGTCCCTGATTTGCAAACAACTGTTACCTGTGCCCCACTGACTCCCTGTGAAATGTACTAACAGTAGGCAGAAAGGTGGGGAATCCCACGTAATGGTAATTGTCAATAAGTTAAAGTAGACACTACTTGCATGTCAGGAAATGGTGTAGTAATACATATGCTCAAAATACCCCACAGTCACAACTGCAGAATATCTGAAATATATCACGGGTGTATCCCACTATGTACCTTTCCCTGAGGCTGGTCAAGTATATATCTGAGAGTATCTGAGGCCTGCAAGTGTCAGAAACACACAGGCATATCAGCCTGTCTGCTGTTACATACTCTGCGAATAGCTGTAGAATTACTTCCACAAGCATGCTCTTATGTAAGAGTACAACACAGAAATAACAAAGGATGTAGCCATCTAACATACTAATGACAGTATAGCAGTTCAGAAGCACTGCATGTGCCTGATATTCATAATTTTTAGTACAATATACTTAGTTGTCCTCACCCCTCTCTCAGGGGTAGAAGGTTTCAAATGTCACAGCAAATGTCAAACATATGTACAGCTATTGCAGTTAAAGAAATGTGTAGCTATGGACCTTCCCTACACCCAGCTTGCACATCCCTAGCTGGTGTCCCCACTGACTTCCTGCTTCCTGCTTACAACTGTTTAAAAGTGCCTTATTCACTCTGTATGACAAGGCCCTAGTACTGCTCAGCAGCAAAATAAAATACCCCTGTAAGTGTCAAAACCCAGACCTTGGGCTCACCAGACTGCATGAACCAAGCCACAGCAAACATATAAGAACTTAATGCTGAAAGAAATATATTATGCATTACAAGGAGTGAATGTAAATGGAAAATAGGAAAGCCATAGCAACACATGCCAGTAAAGACAAATATCAGGCATTCAAGGAGTGAAAGTAAAGGGAAAATACAAAAGCCATAGCAACACATTGCAAGAACTACTGTTGCATGCCAGTTAATCCTCAAATCCCACAGGTAAGTACATACTCCCATGTAAACAGTGTTAACATTAGCAGGTGAAAGTTAACATACACACTGAGAAGAGTGAACTGGAAGAAGCAACAGTCAGGTTTCAGTACAACATTCATTTCAGTGGCTACAACACAGCGTTAGATATGAGAGATATACCAACCTTCTGACTCACATAACAGTGTCAACAGCAAACCAGTATGGTCCCCACCTTGCAAAACTGAAAGGCCTACGCCTACCTAACCTATCATTTTATAGCAGTGTCTTGAGAACTGCAATTACCACACAGCAGGCTGCATGCAATTACTAAATGCTGGCCACCAATTGGTGCAGAGGCCATGACATGCACATGTGCAGATACCTACAAAAGCAGCCTGTACTGCCAGTCCACACATGCAATAATATCATTGCAGCAACTGGAGGGAGAGAGAGAGATAGACAGAGACCAAAAAAATAAATAAAAGCAAGCCAGCCAGTAAGCCAGCCAGCAAGCAAGCCTGCAAGCAAGCCAGCCAGCAAGCAAGCCAGCAAGCAAGCCAGCCAGCAAGCCAGCAAGCAAGCAAGCCAGCAAGCAAGGCAGCAAGCAAGCCAGCAAGCAAGCCAGCAAGCCAGCAAGCAAGCCAGCAAGCCAGCAGAAAAAAGCTGTCAGAAACAAAGGTAATGTAAACTACATAATCTAATAATCTACATACTGTGAACCCTCCATATGTGTCAGCAGTCTGTATCTATATGTATATGCAGATGTACATAGGGCAAGGGACATACTGCAACTGTTAGTGAAGGCTGGACATACATATGTAGTTGAAGGTTGCTATGTGCACATATCAATGTAGTTTGTAGTGTGTGGCATTGAAAACAGCATGCAGTGCAGGTATATGTCATGTGGTGGTGAACTTCTGTGGGACTGAGCCAGTGAGGCCTGCTACAGCTATACGGCCTGAGGACAGCATAATGCATTATGCACAACACTGTGCAATATCATTACAGAATGGTATGTCTCACAGCTGTTTCAGTAGTGATATTCCCACCATGAAAGGTGGGCAGTCTATGTGCCTACATGTGCATGTATATGTACAGCAATGGATGTTTATAAGTGTGTCTATATATGTGTATATATATATATATATATATATATATATATATATATATATATATATATATATATATATATATATATATATATGTATATATATATATATATATATATATATATATATATATATATACATATCCATATATATATATATATATATATATATATATATATATATATATATATATCTACATATCCATATATATATATGTACATAGAGAGGTATGTACAGATAGATAGAGATATATAGATAGATAGATAGAATATGTATATACACATAGATATAATAGATACATACATATATAGATATATATGTAGATATGTACATATATACAGATAGATATGGTTATATATAGTGGTGTGTGTATATATATATATATATATATATATATATATATATATATATATATATATATATATTTATATGTATATATGTATATGTATACATATATATATATATATATATATATATATAAAGAGAGAGTGAGAGAGGGGGACATGGGGGCAGATGTACTGCAATAGGTGCCTGGTGACCAAGGCATGGACTGAACACCAGTGTTGATACTGCAGTACCATACCCCATTCCAAAACATGTTACCCACTAACTACCACATAGGTATTTGCCTGCCTACCACTGGAGGTATCAGAAGGGAACATGGGACACAGGTGCACAATAGCCTCCCCTTTGATATCTACAGTGGCACACTAGTCTTGTAATCCCTGTACATGGTACGTGTCACCCCAAAAGGTGTTTCAGCTAGGGAATTATAAGTCAGCGTACCCCTCTTCACCTGACAATGTCCTATGCAGTATGTACCTCCCATGAGAACTACAGCAAGTGGAAAGGCCACAGACATACCTAATAAAGACTGATAATGCCCTCAAACACATTCCCTATGCAGACTGACTCTCAAAACCACAGCTAGAGTGCCTTGCATACTTCCTGCACAGAGGTTACCACTGCTGGACATACACAGTTATGTCACACCCATACCAGGTGGCCAACCACCATGGCAACACCTCACAATCCATCCAGCCTACATGACCTAGGGCCCTAATCCTTGTCACCGCACTAAACAGCACATGCTGGAGGTACAGGTTTCTATACACAAATATGCCATACCCTGGAGTAAACCACCCAACATTAACAAACAAGGCTCCTTATTAGTAGATGTCTTACATACCCCTGATGAATGTTATGGAGATAGGTATTATGCCCTGTGAGTCACCTCTGTGTAACTGTTTCACAGGAGCAAGTAAAATCACATTACATGTGTCCCAAAGGGCAGGGTAGCATATGGCTAGACTGCCCTAAGCCCAGGGCCAATTGCATAGTACCTACCTATGACACAATGCACACACACATGTACTCAGTGCAATACCAGCTATGTGACGTTGAATGAGTGTGACAATGATTGTGTGCAAGGTCTGTAAAGGTGTGATAACATAGTGTGAGTTTGTGTCTGTCATGTAGTTGGTGTCCTTGGTGTGAGGCCAGAGAAAGATGTGTTAGTTATCGGGATGCAAACATAGTAGATTGGCATACGTTGTGCTGTACTTCCCTGTGTACGACTGCTGTGTCCCATCATAGGCAGAAGCAATGCATGTATGCTCAGTAAGAGGTACTGCTGTTGAATCCAGCTCACATACAAACTGTTGTACTACCTGATGTTGTAGGCCTGAACACTACAGTATGGTTTATGTTCACATTCCCTGGTAACACTGTTTGGTGTGTTTCCTGTAGTCTGCACAGATTACATACCTCATGCATAGGTATCTGTAAGTAGGGGCAGACAGTACTATAAGGTACACAGTTAATGCTCATCTGTGTTGTCATACATTTGTGTGTTGTATGTATGTGTAATGTGTGTGTAATGATGCCTGTACCATGGCCCCAATCACATGTGTGTTACAGGGTATGTGTGTGTACCTGGCAGCATGTATACTCTGTGACAGCAGTATGCTGGCTATAGTAACAACTGTGCACATATGTCAGGTAGGGGTATGGCATCAAAGTCTAGGGTGGATTACCGTTGAAACTGTAAATGTGCATTGCATTCATTGCATGGGATGACAATATTCTCCATCCATTAGCTTGATACATATCCCCAGTGTGAGGTTGTGTATTGTATCCCACACAGTGTGCCGAGTGCTTGTGTATACTAGTTTGTTGTATGGATTGTGGCAGGCACTGTCAGACAGTTGTGGGCTGAGCTCTGATATGTGGTATCGAACATGTGTATCCCCTGATAGACAGACAGATGCTATATATGGCAGTTAAGTGATATCAGTACATTAGAATATTAAGTGTGCCACATGACTTGCTCACATATTTTTCTTTTCCTTCCAGGGTGATGGTGCATCAGCGAAACCCACCTTATACAGCAGCAGAGGATTAGGAGATCCACCAGAGCATGGTGCAGAATTACTGTGTGCTGTTTTCCAGGACAAGCCAGAACCAGCATGAGAGGGCTGCACTGGGGCAAGATCTTGTCCATCGGGTAAATGACATAGGCATGCATAACTGGACATATGAGCAGGTACGCCATCACTGCAGTGATTTAATTAGACATGTCCGGCAGTGTGCATCTGATATCCACAGACAACAGCTTGCCACAGGCGGTGGGGTACCTATCCAACTTCCTCACCAGTGTGGAGGAGCACCTCCTAAGTGTTGTGGCTCCAGGCCAACAACAGCAACATCCACAAACATGTGTCATCATGGAGGCCAGAGCCACCCAGCATGTTGAAATGGAGCGTGCAGGTAACATGCCATATCTGTAGTTGACTGTTCTCTGTACTGGTAGTTTATGTGTGTGTGAGATGTGTACTGTTTGTGTAGCTGTTAACCTGCCTATTCTTCTGCAAGATTGATATTCTGAGCATAATCTGTACAACTGCGAAAGCCACCTGTTGTACTACTGTACTTTATCATACTCACAGTATCAATGGCACAGTTGTGGCCACTTGCAATCACTCTCATATTTTTGCAGGTCCCTCTGGAGTGACAGCAAGGCAGCCAATCCATGCTGGTGAGTGTGTAATAAGAATACTATTGCTAATGACATGTGCATGTCATATGGAGGTGTAGTCTGTGCACATGTAACACACCTACGCATAATGCATGTGGTGCATGTTTGTTGTGAGACTATGCATATCCCATTATTCTCAATAGCTGCCTCACTCACGTGCAATACACAGAGCATGACACACATGTGTGGCAACACAGTACTGGACATTGTATAGGCATACCTGATACACATGTACACAACACACACATGTTTGGCATAGACACTACACCTTAGCCTGCTACACATGTCCAATTATGACACCTGCTGTATGCCCACCCTTCAGTATCCCACTTATCATCTACGCAGCACACATAATATACCTGATGGATAGAGGCCTATCATGTCTTTGTGCAACAGTCTTGAACAAATAATACATTCATGTTAGGCAATGCTCACTATTGCCCACCAAACAAACCCATGTAACAAGTGGCTGTGTAATTGTGGATGTAGCCATGTTACTGCACGTCAGGTACAGCATGCTAGCTGCCTGTCTGGCACACATTATTGTTGTTGACTGACCACAAGAAGCATGTTGATCATGGCTCATGTTACTACACCACATCCAGTTCCGCCGACCACAAAAGTATACATAGCAGTCATCGCGTAGCACCGTCATGTGTTGTGTGTGTGTGTGTGTGTGTGTGTGTGTGTGTGTGTTTGTGCAAATATATGCACCCACAGCTTGTAACACTTGCACTACATTGTTATGTCCTTGTACAGATTGTGTCCCAGGGTGGAGACAATCACTGAACAATATACACAAGCATCAAGTACACGTATACTGTTATTAACAAGGGCTGTCTACACTTGCACTGCATGTTCCTGTGCAACACATATTCTGCATGCTGACGTGTGCAATGATGTTTTTCCTTGTGATACTGTCACCCACCCTAAAGCAGTATTGTGTATGTGTTGGATTGCAGGTGTGTCTGTGCTTGTATCTGCTGTACTGAGAAGTGTGCCTGTGTGCTTGAGTGCCTGTGTGCCTGTGTGCCTGTGTGCCTGTATGCCTGTGCGCCTGTGTGCCTTTGTGCCTGTGTGCATGTGCGCCTATGCGCCTGTGTGCATGTGTGCATGTGTGCCTGTGCACCTGTGTGCATGTGTGCCTGTGCACCCGTGCGCCTTTGTGCATGTGTACATGTGTGCATGTGTGCATGTACACCTGTGTGCTAATATCATGTACACATTTGTAAACTGTGTTTCCTATCTTCTTCTCACAGGTTCTGATGTTGCTCTGGTGGAGTGCAGCAGGGAACCTGAAGCCACTGCTGGGGATAGTGATTATGATGATACATGTGTAATGGCACAGGGAGGTGTGACAGGGTCTGTTGTTGGTCAGCCAATTGACACTACACAGCAGTCAACCCCATCAATGCGCACAGTCATCCTGCCTATACATCCATTGTCACCAATGTCCTTAGCTGAGGGACAGCATACAGTGGTCATTGACCAGGGTAGTGTGGTATCATTGGCACATGCATCCCCTCACAGCAGCCATGGCCATATTCCTGACATGGTACCACACAGGCAGATGTCCAGGGGTTCTCATGGGAGCATCCATGGTCGTACTGCCCCTGTCCAACATGCCCACAGAGGTCTTTCAACCTCAGCTATGTTCCGGGCTGTAATGCAGGCACAGGCACATATGAAACGGTACATCAGACAGGGTCTGAGGGAGCTTAGAGCACATTGCACTGCTATGAATGACACTATGTGTGACGTTGCATCTGCCATCCGTAACATCAGCGAGGTCATTGATAGACGTTGGGGGGACACATTAGATATCTTCCACAACTACATGTCCAGGAGCCAGGACAGTGCAGGACGGCTGAGGCATCGATGTGGACATATGCCAGCAACATTATCAGCTGGCAGTCTTCACGGATGACAACAAACCTGCAGCCGCTCCCATAGTGCCAGTACCAGCCCCAGCAATGCTGGGTCTGTGCTGTCATTAGACCATCCGAGAAGACCACGTGCACGTGGCTCTGGACAGTCCCAGCAGGGATATGTGGCCAGTCAATAACCCACTGCTTCTGATGACAGTACCCAGTCTGGCTTAATACCTGGTACTGTCCGCTTAGTACCTGATACTGTCCGTAGCACCCCTGCCAGGCACAGGTACCGTGTCCATGGCCAGAGACAGTGATCTGTATGACCTGGCAGGTATAGTCTGTGGCTGTCCACAAACACCCGTATATGGCAGCCACGTGGTGGAACTTTGTGCATGCATACACACAAACATAATGCTAACACCTACGGCTAACACATACACAGACACATTGCAGCAACATTGCCCCATGTTGTACTGTTGTCCCTCAATAACACACACACACACACACACACACACACACACACACACACACACACACACACACACACACACACACACACACACACACACACACACACATGTCAATTGGATGTGTCAATGGCAGACTCTGGCAAACCAAGTATACACCCTGTGCATATGGTGAAACTGTGCCACCTCCTGCCATCTGTAACATTGATGCAGGAACAGGGTAGCATGGTGCTGATGCACAGGGTGACTACATAGCACTGTAGTAATATTATCATGTTGTTAACAGTACAGTGTAATGATATTGTTGTGGGTATATTCAAGCATGCATGTTGCTTTACCTATGTTTGTCATTGCAGTTTTGTATACACCAGTGTTAATTCCCAAAGTGTACTGTCTTCACATGTGCCACATGGCTGTTGTGTGTACCTGTGCCTGCATGTGTTGGGGTGTGGACAGTACATGTGTGATGTTTGCAGCACTGAGTTGCAGGTGTACATTTGTGAACATGGTTAGCATGGAACATGACATGGTTTGACAGTATGCTGTGGGTGATACGGTTTCCAAATGTCAATGGTCTGCATTCTGGTAGTATACACAGCTTACATAGCCTGACATTCAGTGGTCATTACATGAGTCTCCTCAACTGATACACAGATGTAGGAACCTGGTGTCAGTGATATCCCTGCAGTACTACACTATACCAGTAGCCATTCTTACTGAGCCACACACATCCCTGGGAACAATACTCTTTGGCATATAGCAGTCTCGCGTACATGCCAGCACACTACCGATATGTCCATCCACGACTGCAAATACATACAGTGGCCTACAGTGCATTCTACACATGACACACCTAACCACCACAAGGGTATCATACGGACAGATACCTGTTTTCCAAGCCATGCTGTATTGCTGTAATGCAACTGTGGCATTGGCATCGGCATGTAGTTAACATAGTATTCCAACAGTGCTACATAGGTGGTAGCACCCATCATGTAGAATGAGTAATGGTGTGTACATGTGAACAAGTCTTATCTTGTCTTTCCTGTGATATTCACATTTCCAAAGGTATTCTGCAGTCCCTCGGTGTATCACCTAAGCAAGAAGGTGTCTGTATGCATATCAGCAACAGTTGGTATACACCTACACTGGGTGCCCATCAGTCACAGACTTTGCTGTGTTTTAACATGTTTGACATATACTCCAGACATGAACCCTCACCCACATTAATCTATCAAAGCTTTCATGTGTGTGTGTCACATAGTTGGCCTAGGACACAGATCACTGCAATAGCCTGCATTGTCACCAACATACATGTATGGCCTAAGGTCTGGTAAGCTGCGGCACATGCTGGCAAAGGTAACAACTGTATTCATATAGGGCAGGCTTCACAAATAGGAACTATTAAAGGTCACAGGTACATATCTGTATGTGGCACACACATACCTGATGTGTGCATTGAAATTACTGTTATAATAATATGTCATACAATAATAAAAGCAAAACACACAACACATTGACAAACGTACAAATGGCATTTGTAGGATTTAAACCCCTACCTAACTATGTTATGATACTTGAGAGAGACGCATTAGCACAGCATGCTATTCGCATTACTGGATGATTTCTCTTCTCCTGCTGTATTTATAGGGTGCTGACATCATCAGTCTTTCCAAAGAGGAATGTACATCTTTTAGTGTGTTATCCCAGTCTTCAAAAAGGCCATTCCTTTCACAAAGAATTGCATACATACACACCCCCTCCCCCGTCTTTCCAAAGAGGAATGTACATCTTTTAGTGTGTTATCCCAGTCTTCAAAAAGGCCATTCCTTTCACAGAGAATTGCATACATACACATCCCCCTCCCACACACAAACACACAGCATTTTCAGGATTCAAACCCCTACCTAACTATGTTATGATACTTGAGAGAGACGCATTAACACAGCATGCTATTCACATTACTGGATGATTTCTCTTCTCCTGTTGTATTTATAGGGTGCTGACATCATCAGTCTTTCCAAAGTGGAATGTACATCTTTTAGTGTGTTATCCCAGTCTTCAAAAAGGGCATTCCTTTCACAAAAAATTGTATACATACACACACCCCAGCTGCCCCCCCCCACACACACACGCACAGTGTTAGCAAGATTCAAACCCCTACCTAACTATGTTATGATACTTGAGAGAGACGCATTAGGGCAGCACGCTATTCACATTACTGAATGATTTCCCTTCTCCTGCTGTATTTATAGAGTGCTGACATCATCAGTCTTTCCAAAAAAGACTGTACATCTTTAACTATCCCTCAGTATGGGGGTTAACAATATCTGTGCATTAACAGATGCCTAGTTCAGGGTCACATATGCACACTGGCACAGCCAGGTTATGTTCTATAGCATGCTTTGTGACCACAGGACTTGTAACACACAACACAATTAGGGGGTGTATCCATATACATCACAGATACACACACCTCTGGGTTGGTACCACTGCACTAAGCATGACAGGCCATACATATACAACTACCATTGTGCAAAACTGCCTTTTGATTTGGTGTGTAGTTCAGACCCCCCCCCCGCCATACCCAGTAACCACACTTGGCTTTCCTGGGAACAGTGTAGGATACGCAGGTCTTCACACACGCATCATTATAGTGGTTGACTTCAGGTACACAAATATTGACTGGAGATACTACTCAGGAAACAACATCCCCCTACAGCCACTACAATTTGTGAATCCAAGTGCTATGGCATAACCAGTCACCACACCTACAAGGGGAAATACATATTGGACCTGATCATCACCAACATGGGGACTCTATGCTCCACACCAGAGATAGAACCGTCAGTGTTGAGATCAGACCATAAACAACTTTCCCTGGACATCCATATCCCGTCCCCACCCCCAGCCAAGGAAATCACTGTAAAGAATTTCTCAAAAGCAGACTTTGCACTTGTGAAGACTGGGGTGGAATACTTCAAAGGTCCCGTGCTGGAGGATAATACAGCCCAATCTGCAGAATCCTTTACAAACGCATTGTATGAGCACCTGCAGGTATGCATTGATCATGCTATCCCAAATAAAACCATGACTCCTTCAAAACAGGAGACCTGTCTGGTTGACCCCAGCCATATATAAGCTGTACAACAGAAGGAGGAAGCTACTACATAACAGAGCAATATCCCACAGACCCACATAGATCATAACCTCTCCTTTGCTAATCACATTGACAGAGACATAGCAAAGACCTTTATATAGCCCTCCTTATCACATGGGTGTTTACATGTAGATCATAGGAGGTCATTGTGGCCCACTAATAGTCACTCATCAGGCCCATGTTTGACTACAAAGCCCCTTTTGGGGTGTACCTTACCCAACACCTGCAGCAACTACAGTGAACACAACAGTACCTCCCCAAGGGGATCATGGGCTACACACAGATGTCCTATGCAGCTCAACTAAAGGATCTCCAGCTCTACTCAGTTGCTTAACACCTACTCAGAGGTGATCTATGCCTGACATATGTAGCCATTTCAAACCCAGAAGTAATGGACATGCTCCACCTCATAATATCCAAGACCCTTAGAGCTACACACTCCAGGGACTTAAACCTCAGCACGAAAATAAATAGGACATGCTGCAGGGACAGATTCATTACCCAGAGGCTCCCCTCACTCTGGAATTGAATCCCAATTAAAGTTAGACATAGCCCTTCACAAACCCTCTTCCAGCGAAATACAGCCGCATGGATGGGAAATTGCAATTTCACCCCTGGGATCTCCACTGTGTCCCTGCTTGACAGAGGCACAGCAAACTAGCCTTAAAGGGTGCCTTCTGTGACCTACTTTACAGAGGCACAGTAGGCTACTCTACTGGGGAGGTGGATGCCAAATACAATCTGCCTAGGCTTATGAATTCCCTAGGGCAGACAGCCTAGTATTGACCTCTGCACCAATGTTTATGTTCGGGATGCACAATATTTGTTGCTGCTACTGTTTGCAGGTCTTTATTGCCGTAGCTTTCCCAGTTTCTATGAACAACTTGTGTATCTGCGTAACATGTTTGATCATGGTAGGGTTCCAGTATATTAATATATGTGTCTGCTGTCATTTAACTGTGTGCACAGGGCAGATTGCTGGATCGTGGGAGGTTCCTGGCTTAACACATACAACTGCCAGATATGTGTGACTGACTGCTATACTCAGACATGGCCTAAGTGTGTGAGCATGCCCAGTTCAGGCTTTCCATGGTTTGTTGCCTGACATATGTATCATTTATCCAAGTGTGTGAGCATGCCCAGTGTGACCTTTCCATATGTTGTGATCTGGAGTCCACTACATTTCTGGTTGTGTGTGAACATGACCAATATTAACATTTATACTGTGTGTGTTGTAAGTCATGTTGTGTTCTTACTGCCAGACTCCTTTGTGTCATAACTCAACAGGGATTATACTGTGCCTGCAGGGTTTCCATGTGATAGTTTGCAAAGACTTGGCAACATTCCCTCACACTGGCTGAACACTGCAGTACTGTCATGGTGTAGTGGTTCAGTGCTTTCACTATGGTGCACAGTATCATGGGTTTGAGTCCCATCACTGCTTTAAATGTTCATACTGAGCAGACCAGACTGGTTGAGGGCCAGTTGGGCAACTATGAACATGTTGCATTTTGTTCAGCTATGGCCTACTTAAACCAGGCTTGTCCAACATTGCTGTGTATTCACCAACTTGGGTGGACATTGCCAAACATTACTCCACATTGATCACAGTTGTACTTGTTGGTGTGTGTGATTCTGTTCATAGGTTCATACTAGGCTATCTGCCCTAGGGCATTTATAATCCTAGCCAGAGTGTGTTTGGCTTTCAACACACATTTTAAGGGGAGTTTGCCATGACATTTTTCAAGGTTAGTATACTGTGCCTCTGTCTAACAGTGACATAGAAGTGATACCCAGGGTAAACCTACAATCTCCCATCCACTCATCAAGATTCCTCTTGAAGAGAGTCAATGAGGGACTCTGGCTAACCTGGAGAGGGGTTTACTCAAGAGTGGGGGGAGCCTCTGGGTTATGAATCTGTCACTCCAGCATGTCCTATTTATTTCAGTCCTGAGGTTCAGGTCTCTTGAGCACGTAGCTTGATGGGATTCTGAGTTTCCGAGGTGCAACATGTCCATTGATTCCAGGTTGGACATGGCTTTATACATCAGACACAGATTGCCTCTGGGCAGGCAGTATGCCACTGAGTGGAGCTGCAGTTTCTTTAACAGGGCAGTGAATGGCATGTGTTTGAGCCCTTTGATCCTCCTGGTGAGGTACTTTTGTGGTCTTTCCAGCTGCTGCAGGTGTCTGATAAGGTACATCCCACAAGGGGCATTGTACTCAATTATGGGCCTGATGAGGGATGAGTTAAGAGGCACAATGGCCTCCCCTGATGTAGATGTGAATACCTTCATGATTAGGTGGGCTATATGAAATGTTTTTCTAAACACTTTGGCCATGGGGTTATCAAATGAAAGATTGCTATCAGCTTGGGTCCCCAGGTCCCTTATCACTTCTTCCATACTTAATGGGTTACCACCTATGAATCTATGAACCTATGAACCTATGTAGTAATTTGTGGGCACTTAGTTTTTGACAAAGGGGAGTACTATACACTGTTTTGCGTTTAGCTTGAGGACATGGCTCTGGCACCAGTTGTCTGTTTCTATGAGGCCCTTTTGTAGGATGCTTGTGTCAGCTGGAGGGTCGATTATGGTGCCCAGTTTGCAGTCATCTGCAAACTTGTTCACCAACAGTCCTTCTGTGTTGGCCTGTACCTCTGAGAAATATATACCAAACAAGGGAGGTCCCAGGACTGAGCCTTGTGGGATGCCACTTGTAGCTGGTTTGGGGTCTGACATGGCTCCAGCATTTCTGACCATGTGGGTTCTGTTCTTGAGCCAGTTTGCAACCCATCTAGTGACATAGGGGTTTATATTGAAGCTGGTGATCTTATCTATGATGACCAAGTGGGGTACTGTATGGAAGGCTTTTGCAAGGTCCAGGTAGGCTGTGTGGACCACCTTCCCCTTGTCAATGGCCTTGGAGACTGTTTCAAATGACTCAACCAGGTTTAAGAGGCAGGATCTGCCCTTAACAAAGCCAAACTGGGTAGGGTCCAGTGTCTGTAGGTCCCCAATATGTTTATTTCTGAGGTCCATGATGATCTTTCCATAGCTTTGCTGACCAAGCTAGTCAGGATTCGGGGGCGATAGTTTGCAGTATCCATTGAGGCACCACCTTTGTGGAGAGGGACCACTGTTGCTGTACACTGCTCTTTGGGTACATATCCTGTGGTAAGGCTGAGACTGAACAGTGGTTTTATGTTTGTGTTCAATTCTTCTTGGGGTTCATGTTGGACACAGCCCAGGACACCATCTGGTCCCATTGATGCTGTGTGTTTTGCTTTGGAGAGGCTGGCTGTTACCTGAGCATCTGCGATGTCAGGGGGCCAGCACTCTGCTGGGGTAGATATTTGCCCTTTTGGTGGGGAGGGGGGAGAAGTTTGAACTGAACCTGTCAGCTCAGATGTTGGCAATGTCTATGGGTTTGTGTATTGTTTGTCATTTTGGACTACTTCTGAGCATATCTGGGGATTCCCACACAGGTTCCTACCATAAGTAAAGAGTGCCTTGTGATTATCCTTGGTGTCCTGTACAATTTTTATCTCAAAGATGGCCTTAGACGATCTTATGTGTGGCCGTAATTTTTCTATAATACTGATCAGAGATGCCTTCCCTTTTCGGGATTTTGATCTATCATATAGTAGCTTCCTCCTTGTATTGTATGGTTTGTTCATGGCTGGGGTCCACCGGACAGGATGCCTGTCTTTGGAGGATTGGGTCTTGCTTTTATTTGGGATTGCATGATCCATGCATTCCTGAAGGTGTTCATAGAATGCGTTTATAAAGGGTTATGAGGTCTGGGCCATATTTTCCACAGGCACAGGGGCTGTGAAGGATTCCACCTCAGTTTTGAGGAGTGTGACATTTGCTTTAGTGAATAATTTTCACTGTGTTTTTCTGGCCATGGGCTGGGATTGGGATGTGAATATCCAGTGAGATTACTCTCTGGTCTGATCTTACCAGTGAGGGGTACACATCTGGTCTTGGGCATAGAGTCGCCATGTTGGTGATGATCAGGTCCAGTATGTTTTCCCCTGTTGTGGGAGTGGTAGCAAGTTGTTCCATAGCATTTTGGTTTATAAATTCTGGGAACCTTTGGGCTAGGGTGTTGGGGCTAGGGGTAATGCTCCCAGTCTATGTTTGGGTAGTTGAAGTCACCCAATATAATGGTGTTTGGGGAGACTTTCATATTTTCATGTGTTCTCCAGTTGGCCAAGTGTGGTTCCTGGGTTTAGGAGGGTGGTCTGTAGCAGGCTATGAACTGGAAGGTGGTTTTAGCCACTGTTAGTTGCACATGGATAGTCTCCGATGCTTCATGCTGTGCCACCAACTTGGGGGTGTGGGTATCTTTGAAAAATATTGATACTCACCCTCCTTTTGTAGTTTGTTCCATGTTTTGCAGCTGTAAAGCATGGTATGAGGTGTAATCTGTTAATGCTAGGGTGCTCTTGGGAGTCTTGAACCAGGTTTCTGTTAATGCACAGATATCAACATTCTCCATGCTGAGGAGAGTTTGGAGTGCATGCATCTTGCAGTTTAGACTTCTGGTATCGAGTAGCATTGCTTATAGTTTCTTATCCCTTGTGATACCTATGGAGGTGGGTTTGTGTTTTGAGCCTTTACCTAAAAAAGGCACTATGGGGGTGGCAAGAGCCTTTGGCAATATCCAAAAGGCCACAGGTGATAGGTGAAATCCATCCCTAGCGAAGCATCATGTCTTGTCGAGCATGTCATCCCAGGCTGGCAGGCATTGTATCCCCTTTCACTGACACCAATACTTAAGCCAATTGTTGTAATTGATCATCTTGTCTTCATATTGTGGCGTCATGTTTGATGAGGGTAGGATGATACTCAAGGTCATCAAGTTTGCATATACTACATGGTGGTAAATGCTGTTTAGCACTATTAACACATGGCAAACATGCCTCAGGTGGTGCTGCAGGGCTGCCTATGTCAGATGTACATACTGCACTCCCTATACATATTTGGAAACAGGTAGTGTCAAGTTAGGCATCACTTTTACTATATGTGCGAGTCAGAGAGAGGTATCATTTCCAGGGTTCCTACTGAGACAGAGTATGTGCTATGCGTTGCCTCTTTGCCAAGGCCAAGGCATACTGGGCATGCCTCCTTCTGCCTACTGGGGCAGGCTCAGATTGTTCCTCCTCCGAGTCATGCTCTGCCTGTGATGGCCTTGGCACTGATGGAGGGCTGTTTGGCCCAGGCCTATGCTGGTCCTGCTGCAGCTGTTTTTGCAGAATCATGTTATGTAGCATAGCACATACCATGACAATTTGGGTACATATAGTTGGTGAGTATTGCAAGGCTCCTCCAGATGTGTCCAGGCACCGGAACTGTGACTTGAGCAACCCAAACACATGCTTGATTACATTTTGTGTTTGTGCGTGTGCCTCATTATGGCATTCCTGTTCAGGTGTGTGTGCGTTTCTGATGGGTGTCATCAGCCACGGCTCCAGTGCATAGCCAGCATCCCCCACTAAGTGACCATGTAGGATGTCCCCATTGGCAAATGTCTGGTACAGCTGCGTCAGATGCCAGATATGGGAATCATGGTAGCTTCCAGGGCAGCCAGCACACACATTTGTTATTATGCCCTGGGCATCACAAATGACCTGGCAGTTGATGGAGGGGAAGCCCTTGTGGTTAATGTAGGCCCTACCCCGCTCACCGGCTGGTGCTTTGATGCATATTTGCGTGCAGTCTATTGTACCCACTACCTCAGGGTATTCTGCTATTTGCTGGAAGAGATGCATATTGCTGGCAATACGTCATGGGAATTGGGGAAATATACATGATCACCGACATGTGCTGACATGGCATCCAGGAACTGGTGCAGTACCCTGGATGTTGATGCCTGTGATATCCCCATCATATCACCAGTTGGTCTCTGAAAGGTACCTGTTGCTAGTATTCTTAGGCCAAAACATACCTTGGTTTCCACTGGGATGGGTTCCCCTCTGTTGGTTCTGTGTGTGAGGCGTGGCCTGCACAGCTCAACAATTTGCTGCAGGAGGTCTCTGTCCACTCTATAGAGCTCCACTATCTCCAGCTCATGTAACCCCTGGTAGGTGACCCTGGGCCCGTACACTCTTCTCTGTCTCCTCACTGTGGGTTTTCCGGCAGCATTTGCATTGTCACCACCCTCAGCATGTTGCATATGTCGCCTTATAACAGCAATGGCAACCCCTAGCATTTTTTCTCTGAGTGTAGCTTTTTCAGTTTTCACTTCTAGTAGCTTACTCCAGTGTTGCAGTGTCTCTTGAGAGAAACAAACTGCACTGTTGTTTGCAGAGTTTTAAGTGCTGGGCTGGGCTGGTGTTCTGCCTGTGCAATTGCCTGATTCTGATTGTTTGCACCTGCTAGCTCTACTAGTATTCCCTGGTAGCTTCCTACTATTTGTTGTGCTTCCTTTTTCCTTTCTGTTTCCTCGCGGGAGCGATGCGCATACAAGTGGAAACACACTCACAGCAGCTCACATGCGCGCAAACATGCTTAGACGGACTAAAACTTGCTTATTTGGGTTAAAACGCGCGCACACCAGTGCAAACATGCTTACAGGTCTTCCAACAGCTTTATACATGCTTACTCCAGCTTAAACGCGCACACTCACGTTTCCACGTGCGCACTTGTCTTACTCGAGTTTACAGGCGTGCACACATGTGCATACACGCTCATAAAGAAACTTTGGTGTTATCCACAGTATACACCTTCCATTTCTTGGCTTTCCCTGGCCTACCTGTTGACACACCTCTTTCCATGATGTCTGACAGCCAACAAATGCCATTGTGCTCCAATGAGCTTCACTACTTTCATATATACCCCCCTTGTGATGTCACCTATCTCCTACTCTGTTCCTCCCCATATCCTACTCCTACACTCCACTGACTGTGCTCATTTGCTATGTAAAAGTGTGATTCACTATCCTAACACTCATTTACATAGGATTGCCTACTAATGCTTGGTTACATGTCTTAGACTGGGCTTCTCCCCTTAGCAACCCCTACTCGGTGGCCATGTTGTCTTCTGCCTGCTATTCCCTTACATTGTCATTTAACAATTTTCATAAATTCCACGTTTGTGGCTTTTATTGTCTTATTTTATGATTTTTATAGCTCACTCCATTTGCGCGGTGCTGCGCTATGCTTAAACATCGGAAATTGCCGAAAAAAAATCTTTTTATTTTAATTTTGCATTGGGGAAACTTTCCAATGGCCGTATATTTGGCCATTGGCATGCTTCCTCAACCATATGCAACCTTTATTTGGAGCTGACAAGGCTCCATTGTGCTATTTGCAGAACGGCACTCAGTTGTCAACTGAGTACATTTCTGCAGCTAACACGTCTTCTACTCGGACAGGTTTGTGTTTCCTGGATCGCAAATTTACCTCATTTGCATGCCTTTCGACTGCAAGTGAGGTAATTTGCATATTCCAGCCCTGTCCGTGTAGGAGATGTTTTAGGAGCTCTCTTACACGCCCCTACAGGCTGTTCCTGGATCGCTCATCGGACATGATGGCTGCATGGAGTCTTACTCTACTCGTAGACTCCGTGCAAGCCATCGTGAATCCGGCCCACAGTTACTACTGAAGAACTTCTTTCCGGGCTATCAAACAACATCTCACTTGAGAAAATCATTTTAGGAGACATGAACATAGACTGGCAAACTACTGACAATACTGATTTATTCAAAGTTTCTAACATTGTATTCTACCAGAAATTGCTTCAAAAGCTAACTTACCTAGGACTACATGAAACTTTACTATTTTGGTTCATCAGCTACCTCTCAAATAGGACACCGACATCTGTTCTTCTTTTGGCTTTTTCCGGTTAGGGTTCGTCACAGTGGGACTTCAGTCCGCTAATGATTGACAGTTGATTTTTATGGTGCCGAGGTGCCAGCTCGATGCTCAACCTTCAACGAAGGCACTCCCATTTATGCATGTCTTTTGAATGCCACTCGACCACGGGGAGGACATGCAGACTCCACACAGAAGGCGCTCCAGTCGAGAATCGAATGGGAGAACCTCTTCCTGTGAGGCGACAATGCTACTGCTGCACCACTGTGGTTTCTAAATAGGAAACAGACAGTAAAATTGCCATATGACAACTCCTTTTCTGTGCTATTGCAGTGGGTGTCCCTCAAGGACTACAACCTACAACCACCCTGCTACTGGCCCCCACAAAGTGCTCAGTGCCTCTCCAACCTAACACCACTCTAAGCAAACAGCTGCAATAACACCTTTATCTTTAACCCAACTGGTGGATACATTGTTATAGGAAAAGTGCAATCTGAGTCTGAACTGTCTGTGAACATAAACAGCTAAAGTTAACTTTGTGTATGTGTCTACCTGTTTGAGCTAATATTCATAATCCCCTGGAGAGCATTCTGCTTTGGCTTGTAAGGAGGACCCCCCACCACATTCACCTTCAATTTCTCTTTTATTCCCTTCTGTGAGCAGATAGCATCCATACCTGATCAAATACTGTGTGTGTTTGTTAATTTACTTGAGAGCACAGTAGCCTTCAGATACAAGGATATGCTTTTTTCCACCTGATAAATAGTAAGAAATTACTTACAGCTTCACAGCAGTTTGTGGTCAATTCTGATTGTTTTTCTTACATTCAAACTTACCTTTGCTTTGATCTTGGCTCCAAAGTAACATTACAAAGAACTGCCTGCCCCCTCCACCTTCCCTATTTATTACCTTAAGTCAATCCCAAAGTTAATAAGTATTACCTGTGGCAGGCACCATTTTTAAAACTACAGCCACTCTGCTACTGGGAACATTAAGTGCTCAGTGTCTCTCCAGTAAGTGTTATAAAACTGTATTTGCTTATTTACATTGAAATTGTGTTCACATACATCTAATATGATTTACTGTATGATACTTGCTGTATTACTAGAGGTTACTATGGCATGCTAGCATGTGTTTGCCTGCACCAAGTTCTTTAGTATATTTGTATGTGCTATTTGCATAGTTGCACCTTGTTATCTAATACTATTCTTGTACATGTGCTGTGAGTAGACAGCTTGTACTGATGTCTAATTATATCTAAATAATTGTGCTGTAAGTGGTACATACACATTAGAGACCCAGGACAGAGTGCTTATCATTATATTTTTATCTGTGACTGCATAGCTGTCAACTGAAGTCTGTTCTCACAAATCTGTTATCCAATTGTCTCAGTATCTGCATATACAAGTAAATGATTCAAGACATATTTTCCTGTATGCAGTAGCTAGTTGCAGAATTTGTTTTGTAGTCTTTATAATGTATCTGTACCATCTCTAAAGTGTTCACTCCTCTCTGTACTCTTCTTTTCTAGACCTAACACCACTCTAAGCAAACAGCTGTAATAACACCAGTGGTGGCTGTTGACTTCAAATTAAAGGGGGGCTGCAGGAGACAGTTGAATGGGTGGGGCCAATGGAAAGGGGTGTGGGCAACTAGAAAGGGGTGTACCTATGCTGAAAACCACAACAACTGCAACTTTAATTAAATACGCTGCCCTGGGTGCCAAACCATTATTACGAGAGTCCAATCACGACAACATGAAGTGTAGAAGAAAAAAATATTTCAATGCATTGGCTACATGACAGCTCACTTAATATCTAGATGGAAACAAAAAGGTTGTGAGGCATGAAAAAATAAATTACTTTGTAAATACATTACTGGAATGCCAGTCAAAATCAAGTATATAAAAAAAACAAGCAGCACTCAATTCAAACCACTTCTCCTTGCACTGCAGTTCTAATTATAATTTATATTTAGCTTTATAAAAGTACCAAGTAACATGATGAAAGTATCAATCTCTGTGAAAGTAGCAATCTTTGTGAAAACAAGGGCCTCCAAAGCTGAAATGGAAACAAACACCAATCATAACCAAAGTGACACATAGCTCACACCAGTGTGCCACCCAACAACAGCACCTAAGGCAAGACAACGTATCCAACACATTAGTCATAGGTGGCTCTATAGTCAGTACACTGATGCCCCACTCACCAGGCTGAACAAGGAGAAAATGACAGTCAGCTGCCTATTGGGTGCCAGGATCCGCAACATAATGCATGCAGTCAAGTCACTCCACAACAAGTACAAACATGACTCTGTCATTGTCCATGGTGGAGTGAATGACTTGAGACGTACCTCCCTGGACTACATGAAAAGAGACATAGAAGAGCTCTTGGATCATGTGGCCCAGGCAGGTATGACCCTAGCCCTGAGTAAGCATCCTGCCTTTGCCCAGAATGATACCACAGTATAAGGACAAAATTATTGACTTCAACAATTGGCTAAGCTTTTGGTGTCATTCAAAGGGGATCCAGTATCTGTCTGCCTGGGATGACATGATCGACAAACCACGATGCTTTGCCAGAGATGGTCTGCACCTGTTGCACCTGAGATTCAGGTTACTGGCTAAAGCTCTTGCCACCCCTATAGTGCCTTTTTTAGGAAAGGTTCAAAGGACAAAAACACCACCGTAACAGATACAAGCATGTAAAATCTGAAGGTAATGTTACTCAATGCTAGAAGTCTAAACCTCAAAATGCACTCTCTTGAGACACTCCTAAAAGTGGAGAACATCAATATCTGTACAGTAACTGAGACCTGGTTCAAGGCTCCAGAGAGCACCCCTGCAATACCAGGCTATAACTCTTACCACACTTTTTGGACACCAAACCAAGACCAAAACACTAAAGGTGGAGGAGTGTCCATATTCACCAAGGATATTCACACCTCCAGGCTAGTTGCCCAACACAATCCTTCTGAAATTCTCCAGGTAAAACTAACACTAGGTAAGACTGCAATCCAAATTGCGGCTTGCTACAGATCCCCCACCATGCCCCAAGATTCTCACTATGCCTTTCTAAACATACTGAGAAATATTAAGATACAACCAAACACCCTAATTCTGGGGTGATTTCAACTACCCTGCCATCAACTAGGAAAACAACTTGGGTACCAACACCTTTTCCCAACGGTTCATGGAATTCATAAATTCCAATGCCCTGAATCATCTAATCCATTGTCCCACCAGGGGCACCAGTATCCTAGACCTGGTCATTACCAACATGGGGGATAGATGCTTCACACCAGTGGTCACTCCCTTATTGGTCAGGTCTGACCATAAGCTAATCACCCTTGACATCCACATCCCACCCCCACCCCCTAGTAAGGAAACCTATGTAAAAAACTTCTCCAAAGCCAACTTCATGCTACTCAAGTCAGAAGTGACAAACTTCATAACACCCATGCAGAAGGGAGATGAAAGTCTGACTGCTGAATCCTACACTAAGGCACTGTACGAGCACATCCACTCATGTGTGAATCGTGCCATCCCAGATAGAACCAAGACACTCTCTTTCAAAAAAAGGAAGCCAATCTGGTGGTTCCCTGCCGTAAACAAACTATACAACATAAGGAAGAAATTGTTGCAGAAAAGAGGAAAATCCCAGGATGCAAAAAACTCTCTTACCAGCCTCAGTAAGAAGCTGAGATCCCTCATAAAATCCTCCAAAGCTAGTTATGAAAATAAAATTGCCAAAGATTCCAAAGGCAACCACAAGACAGTCTATAGTTATGTCAAGAATGTAAATGTCAATGCTCAGATCTGCTCTGAGCTACAACAGAATGGCATTAAATATACTGATCCCAAGGATATTGCCAATATCCTGGTAGATCAATTTAGTGCCAACTTCACCCCCCCTCTCACCCCCTAAAGGGCTCATCTCAATACCAAAAGATTGCCAAATTCTGGTAATCACAGCCACACAGGCAGAAACTGTACTCTCCAAAGCTAAGAATACAGCATCCATGGGACAAGATGACATCCCAGACTGTGTACTGCATGAACTACAAAATGAACTGGCACCTCACCTAAGTGCCATGTTTAATCATAGCCTCACCTCAGGCTTTGTGCCCACTGAGTGGCGCACAGCTACAGTTATCCCACTCCACAAGGGTGGATCCACCTTGGATCCCGGGATCTACTGTCCCATCAGTCTGACGAGCCTGATCTGCAAGGGCATGGAACGCATTATCATGGAACTTATAAACAAAGACATTGGCAACCTTCAAACACTGAAACCCACCCAGTTTAGGTTCATGAAGGGCCAATCTTGTCTCCTGAACCTGATTGACTTTTTCGAATCAGTCTCCAGAGCTGTGAACGAGGGTAAGGCAGTCCATACAACCTATCTGGACCTCACCAAGGCCTTCAATACCATTGCCTACTCTGGAATCATAGATAAACTTACTAAGCTGGGCATAAATCCCTATGTCACTCAATGGGTTGTCAACTGGCTTACTGACAGAACCCAGACTGTAAAATTAGCCAACTCCAAATCCAGCTCCAGTGACAAGTGGAATACCTCAGGGTTCAGTCCTGGGACCGCTCTTGTTTAGTATCTACTTCTCTGAAGTACAGGACAAAACTAAGAGACTCTGGCTAACAAAGTTCCCAGATGACTGCAAACTGGGCACCATTATTGAATCCCCAAATGATGTGGATATTCTACAAAAGGGCCTTACAGAAACAGATGCTTGCTGCCAGAGCCATAGGCTAAGCTTAATGCCAAAAAATGTATAGTTGTCCCCTTTGGGAAAAATCATGTACCCATAAATTACCACATAGGTGGCAGTACACTAAACACTGAAAGTGTGATGAGAGACTTAGGGACACAGGTGGACAGTGGTCTCACCTTCGATAACCACATCACCACAACAGTCAGGAAATCCTTCTATGTGGCACACCTCATCACTAAGTGCTTTTCATTCAGAAAAAAGGAGGTCATTGTCCCACTGTACTCATACCACATTAGACCCATTATAGGGTTTAATGCCCCATTTGGTATGTACCTCACAAGACATCTGCAAAAGCTGGAAAGGCCGCAGAAATACCTCACTAAAAGAATCACAGGACTAAAGCAGATGCCCTGTGCTGACCATCTAAAAAAACTCCAGCTATACTCTGTGGCATATTGTCTACTCAGAGGTGATCCCTGCTTAACATACAAGGCCATGTCAAACCCTGAGCTGTTGGACATGCTCCAATTAAAGAAATCACAATCCTTCAGAACCACACACTCAAGGGATCTAAACCTTGTTATTGCAATAAACAAAACATGCTGGAGGGATAGGTTCCTGACCCAGAGACTCCCCATACTCTGAAATAGACTGCCCATACATATCCAGCAGAGCACCTCCTTGGCCCTCTTCAAAAGGAACCTTGACGACTGGATGGGAGATAGGAAATTCACCCTGGGGACTACATCAGTCACCCTGCTAGACAGGGGTCCAGGGAAGTAAATATCGTGGGAAGAAATATCCAGGGAATTGTTATGGCTAGGCTTGTATAGGCCCCAGGGGCCAATAGCCAAGTACCAACCTATAAACCTATGAACCTCCACTTGTAAAAATGTTTCTTATCCAAAAAAGACCTGCTACCTGACAACAACTATCTACTTGTTTCATGGGGAAAACATGATGAAAGTAAAAAATATAAACAGCAAACAAGAAACAAGGTCAAGATAAATTGCTTAAAGGATTACTGCACAGGTTATGGACCACACATGATAGACTGGCATTTTGTTTAGTTTATGGGTAAAGCCTACAAAGATGGCTGCAAATCTCCAACAAATATAATGAGCTTCTGAAAATACTGTAATCCTGTCCTTTATTACAAATACTGTCATATGCATTTCAATACCTAAGGCTTATACGTTATCTAGTTATGTAAATATTTTCTGCATGGCAACAATAAAAAGGCTTTCAATGTTGGTAATTCTTTAAAAAGTATGCTTGTTAAAGCTTACTTGCATCTTACAATCTCAAACAAGCTTACCTGATGGTCATTAAAGCATTGCTACTTAAACACAGAGCAACAGGGCACTGCAACGGCATGCATTTTCTGAATAATAGTAAGCATAAATCAACAGTATAAAAATATGACAGAAAACAAGAACATTCTGCAAAATCAAGGACAGATATAAAGCCACTATAGTACTTGTGCCTACCTTGGAATACTCTGCACACTTACACTGCATAACTGTTCCTTGCCTTGCTTGGACACATCCAAAGTCACTACATAGGGGAGTGGGGTGCAACAAGTATGTCACAATTTGAAATGTCTCTGACTGATGGTAATAGCTCTGACACATTTGTCATACCTCTCAACCTCAGAGCAAGAAATCTGGACATAGCCATACACAGAAGTGGGATAAAGGCCCCAAAATAAGGACAATTTTTAAATATTGCTCGTATAAACTTAGAAAGATAATAAAACAGTAGTAGGTTTTGCATTAGTATGAATTTTCTGAAGGGTATGAAATCTAAAACTCAAATGTTTGTCATTATTTTCTAACTTCAGTCTTTAATTATTTGCTACTAATTTGCCAGAAAACCACAATTTTATGAAAAACGGGCCAAAAATGAGATGCAAAAATATAAAATTGCCACACAATACAGCTGGGAACCTGTCAAAGAAGGGACACTTTTTTAATATTAGTACTGTTAACTTGAGCAGCTGACAAAATAAGAGACTCTGCATGCATTTCTAAAATAAAAGTAATCTATTCTGATCATTACAGTTATTTATAATTGTAAATCCTCCACATTTTCTTCCAAAACTGCCATTTTGCAGAGGGATCATTAGGGGGAGAGCAACATTTTGAGCCAAAATCGGGGACAGTTCGGAGGTTTGGATATTCCTAATTCTATAATGTGATTGATGTGCATGTACCTCTCAACCTCTTAATGCAGGAAATCTGGACAAGGCCAAATATATTGGGGGAACATACACACAGTACTAAAATTGTTCTTGTATAAACTTAGACAGTTGATAGAATAACAGGTCTTGCTTTAGCATACATTATTCTGAAGGATATGAAGTCTGAAACTCAATGTCTGTCATTATTTAGTGACTTCATTCCTAAATGATTTGCCAGAAAAACCACAAGTTTTATGAGGAACAAACCAAGAATAAGAAACAAAAATCTATTTAAGGAAACAGGTCTTCCTTGCCATGCTAACAGACATCTATAGATAAGAACAAAGGGAAGCAATAGCCCAGCAAGGTAACCACTGTAGTGGTGTCCAAAGGAAACCTTAGGCATGGGTGGAGTATGAGAAAGCCATAGTCACTGAATTTCAGATGATCTCAAAAAGTCCTGGCAAACCATACGGTGACTCAGGGAGTACTAGCCACGCTCTTCTCAGTAATCAGTGCTGACCACAACTGCAGGCACGGTCATAAGTGCAAAGAATACACTAAGGACTTTACAAGTCAGTGAACATCCATTCCATTCCATTAGGAGGTACTTCTAAGTAGTTCTAGTGGCCTTTAGAAATACAGTGGCAATTAAAGACAAAAGCCATGGTGGCACAGCGGTAGCATTGTTGCCTCACAGCAAGAAGTTCTACTGTTTGATTCATAGCTGGAGCTGCTTCTGTGTGGAGTCTGCATGTTCTCCCTGCGGTCAAGTGGCTTCTGAAAGACATCTGTAAATGGGCATGCCTTTGCTGAAAGTTGGTTGTCGGGCTGGCAACTTGGCACCATAAAAATCTACTGCCAATCATTGGCAGACCAGAGTTCTGCTGTGGTGGCCCCTAACTTGGAAAGACAAAAAATTATTACAGAGCTGATAGCTATTTTACAATTTATTGTTTAAAAACAGTTGTTATTAAATGTGAGAGTATATATATATATTCTATGTAGCAAGAGTAGTGAAGGAAAGCGATGTGTAAATAGAGAGAAAATATAGAAAAGAGTAGTTGTTAAGTGTTGGGGTAAATACAACAATTGTAGGACAGTGATATTACTTAAGGATTGATAGGAGGGTGAGAGGTATAGGACATATTTAAATATTAGCATGTTAAGGAGGATAGTTTTTAATAGATGAAATTTTGAAACAAAAACACTGGGTGGTGAAATAAAGGTGTTATTTGTATGGATTAATAATACTGAAATTAGTCTAAGGAAGGAAAATAATAGAATGCACATAGGAAGGGAGATGGGTGAGCATCTGCATGTAAAGGGGGTAAAATAATAGACATGGACGTACCACAGTGATAGCTATGGAAGAGCAAGATCATCTTCTATCCACAGTACTCCTAAGGCTAAGAGGCTTTAGCATGGTTCAGCTGGTAAAAGTTTTCCAGGCTGCCCAGCACTTACCCCATCCAATAATATCATAGCCATAATCATCTGTGCTAGATGGATCAAACCAAAATGAAACTAAAGCAATTAAACACTTTTGCACTGTTTAACTCTATGTTCTTTCTTTTTCCTAGTATAAGCATATCTTCTTACTTTAGAGAATTCTTCCACAAACAAGCTTTTTATGGTTAACAGACATATTGCTAGTCTCTATTTGAAGTATTGTTATAAACGTTTGTATGGCACCACTGTAGTCTATCCAGGAAAGTCAGTTTACACTCTTGCCCATATTTGATGCTAATTATGTCTGCTCGTACCATCATTGTTCACACCAGTTTCAGATATAAATTTCACACTCCAGTTCTGACTATGCACTCCATGCTAAGCAACGACCAGTAATTTCATCACACAAATGCAAATTAAATAAAGGGTTTATTGACTCGCTCATGATTTTCATTTCCTCATATAAATGCACAATTTAGTATAAGCAAGAAAATTTCCATGTACAGCATGTTAGCAAGTAATAAATTAACAGAGGCACAGCAGAAGTGACGACTTCAGTATAGTCACAGTAGGACTAAAGGACTCAAATATGGAAGCTATAGAATGAACTGATTCTCTGACCTTAATATTAAAAATGTCAGAGAGAACCAAAGAATTCCAATTGGAAGGGAAGAATATTTTAAAACGATTAAGATAACCTGGAGGCAAAAACAAGGTAACAACATCAAGAAGCCCACAACAGCATTAATATTACCATTATCAGGATGAAGTGAAAAAGGAGGCTCCAGTTAGGTTAACAGCATCCAGAAGTCACAGAAGAAATGGTTCGTGGAGGTATCTACAGTAACACTAAGTTAGTCAGAAGGCTCTAGCACTATTTACAGACTCAAGATCACCCAGCAAGATAAAAAGAGATAGAAAGCCCTCATCCACACACACACACACACACACACACACACACATACACACACACGCACACACACACACACACACACACACACACACACACCAAAATAAGCAGTACCTGAAAGTCCGCTTTTTTCAAACTAGCCAGTTCCAGTTGCCCTTTCAATTGCAGTTCAGCTCGTTCTGAGAATGCACAGACTGCAGACCTTGCAATCTGATTCCCTTCCAGTCTATGCAGTTGTAACTGCATAAACAGACACAGCCTACAATAAAAGAAGAAGAAGAAGCCACCCTAGAAAAAGCAAAAGTAGCACTAAAGGAAAATGAAGCCAGGGAAAGCTGCAGGCTCAGATGAGGTCACAGCAGATACAATCAACATGTAGGATGAGTTAGGGGAGAACAAAGCTCCAGAAGGTACTCATAGCAGTTTGAAGAGAAAGGCATATCCCTAGTGTTTGTAGAATAAGCATTTTCATGCCAGTGTACAAGAAGAAAGGGGACATTCACAATTGTGGACAGTATAGCGGTATCAAACTCCAGTCACACTGCATGAAAATTCTGCAGATGGTGAGTGAGTAGCAGAATAGCTGAAAGTAAGATGTTTGATGAGTAGTTTGGATTCAGATCAGGATGCAGCACAACTAACCCAATGCTTGGAATGAGAACCCAAAGAGAGGGATGAGAAAACAGCCCGACTGGGCATTCCTAGACATAAAGAAAGCATATGGCAAGGTCCCTGGAAAGTTGATCTGGGCAGTCTAGTGATGGCTTGAAGTCCCAAAAACACTGGCAAGATTAGTGCAGGCTATGTTCATAGGCCCTTTGACACTAGTATGATCAGTTTTCTGACACACAGAAGGGTTCCCACTAGGGGTGGTTGCATATCAAGGTTTATCTCTGAGCCCACTACTGTTCATACTGGTGAAGGACTACATTACTACATTAACAAACAGGTTGGAGGGGCTAGATCAACAAAGCAGCTATATTAAGATGATGTGACATTACAGGCAGACTCTGAACAAGAACGTCAACAAATATAGGGGAATAGAATGCAAAACTGAAGGGACATGGGATGAGACTGACTACAGACAAGACAGGTGTCATGGCAGGAAATGGAGAAATCAAAAAATAAAAACTGAGATAGAAGGGAAAATTAATCAACAGGTTAACAACTTCAAGTA
>NC_056744.1:1461660722-1461684528 GCF_019279795.1 Protopterus annectens | reverse complement strand
CAACACACAACACATTCATGTTAGGCAATGCTCCCTATTGAACACCTTACATACCCATGTAACAACTGCCTGTGAAATGGTTAATGTAGCCAAAGTGGTGCACATCAGGTACAGCAAGATAGTTGCCAGTGTGGCATACATTAGTGACCTTGAGGGACCACATGATGCTGCCTGATGATGGCTCATGGTACTACACTACATCCAGTTACAGTAACTAGAGTACTACACATAGCATTCATTGCTATACACCTGACAGTTGTGTGCATCTGGCCATGGTATGTATACCTATGAGTGATGGCGCACAGGACATTGGAAAGCATTTTATACTTGCACAGTGATGTTGTGTCCATGTACACATTGTGTTCCAGGGTGAGGCCAATCATTGAACAACACACATGCATCAAAGACATGCATACTGTTATCAACAAGTACTCTTTACACTTGCACTGCATGCTGTTGAGCAACACACATCCTGCATGCTGACACGTGTGATAGGACTCTTTGGCTTGTGATACTGTACTCCACCATCAACCACTAATGAATATGTTCTGTATTGCTGCTGGTGTGTGTGTGTGTGTGTGTGTGTGTGTGTGTGTGTGTGTGTGTGTGTGTGTGTGTGTGTGTGTGTGTGTGTGTGTGTGTGTGTCAGCTTGACTGAGTAGTGTATTTGTGTTCATGTGTGCATGTGTTCATGTGTGCATGTGTTCATGTGTGCATGTGTGCATGTGTTCATGTGTTCATGTGTGTATGTGTTCATGTGTGCATGTGTGCTAACATCATGTACAGATTGTAAAGTGTGTTTCCTGTCTTCCTCTTACAGGTGCTGAGGTTGTGTTGGATGAGTGCAGCAGGGAAGCTGAAGTCACTGCCACAAATAGTGGACATGATGATACATGTGTTGTGGCACAGGCAGGTTTGACAGGGTCTGTCGTTGGTCTGCCAATCAACAGTACACAGCTTTCCACCCCATCTATCCGCACATTCATACTGCCAATATATCCCTCAACACCAATGGCCTTAGCTGAGGGACAGCATACAGTAGGCATTGACCAGGATAGTGTGGTATCTATGGCACATGCATCCCCTCACAGCAGCCATACCCAGACTCCTGGAATGGTACCACATAGGCATATGTCCAGGGGTTCTCCTGGGAGCACTGCTGGTCATAATGCCCCTGGCAGATGTGCCCCCACAGGTCTTACAACCTCAGGTATGTTCCAGGCTGTAATGCAGGCACAGGCATGTATGGAACGGTACACCAGGCAGGGACTAAGGGTGCAGAGGGCCCATAACACTGCTATCAATGACAGTATCCGTGACCTTGCCAGTGCCATCTGTAATTACACTGAGGTCATTGCTAGACGTTGGGGGGAGACACTAGATGTCCTCCGCAATGTAATGTCCATGTGCCAGGACAGTGCAGGATGGCTGAGATGTCGACATGGATGTATGCCAGCAACATCATCAGCTGGCAGTCATTGCGGACGACACACAAGTCACAGCCACTCCCGTAGTGGCAGTACCAGCCCCAGCAATGTTGGGGCTGGGCTGTCAATAGACCGTCCTAGATAACTAAGTGCACGTGGCTCTGGCCAGTCCCAGCAGGGACATGGGTCCAGTTGACATCCCTCTGCCTCTGATGATAGTAAATAGTCTGGCTTAGTACCCGATACTGTCGGTGGCACCCCTGCCAGGCACAGGTACTGTGTCCATGGCAGGAGACAGTGATCTGTACAGCCTGGCAGGTACAGTCTGTGGCTGTCCCACAACCTCCCATATTTGGCAGCCACAGTGGAATTGTGTGCATGCAGACACACACACACATAAACCAAACACCTAGGGCTAACACATACACACTCACATTACATCAACATTGACCCATGCTGTACTGTTGTCCCTCACACACATACACACACACACACACACACACACACACACACACACACACACACACACACACACACACACACACACACACACACACACACACACACACACACACACACACACACACACATACATGTCGATTGGATGGGTCATTGTCGGGCTCTGGCAAATCAACAACACACCCTGTGCATATGATTGCATGCCAGGCATAAATCACCACTCAGCAATCTATAGGAGATTGAGTAGAGGGAAAGGGCTTTACAATACTCTGTATAAGGCAGGTTTGTTATGCCTTGTATTCTTTTTGCAAGGAACCTTTAAGGTCGCTTTAGTTGTTGCATATGCCTGGTCAGGTACATACCGAAGGAAGCATTGTACTCCTTTACTGGTCTGATAGGGGCAGAGTACAGTGGGATAATGACTTCTTTGGTCCTAGAGGCCATGCCCTTGCTTATAAGTTATGCAACATAAAAGGATTTCCTCACCACTATGGCCACGTGGTGATTGAAGTTAAGGCTACTGTATATGTGTGAACCCAGATCCCTGACCACTGGGTCATCTCTTAGGCCCATATTATCAACGTGGTGATTAGCTGGAATGGTTGATTTCCCAATGGATGCAATTACACATTTCTTAGCATTGAGTTTAAGTCCACAGCTTTGGCACCATTTGTTAGTCAGAGATACTTCCTGAAGAAAGCTAGTGCCTGCAGGGGAGTCGATGATAACCCCCAGCTTGCAATCATCTGCAAGCTTATTCAGCCATAAACATTCAACATTTTCTTTCATTTCAGAGAGTATATACTAAAAAGGAGTGGACCCAGTCTCGAGCCCTTGGAGACTCAGTTAATGACTGTCTTCTTGGTGAAGGTGGTCTCACCTATTTTGATCTCCTGAGTCCTATTATTGAATCAGTTGGCTATCCAGCGGGTGATAAAAGAGTTTATACCTAAATTAGTGAGCTTGTCTATAAGGCCTGAGTAAGGTATTGTATCAAAAGCCTTGGCCAGGTCGAGGTAAGCTTTGTGCACCATCTTACTTTCATCCAATGGTTTAGTGGTTCTCTCAAAAATATTCCACCAGATTTAATAATAATGAACTGAACTTCCTTTAACAAAGTCGATCTGTGATGGGTCCAGCATTTGCCAGTTGTCTATGTCCTCATTTATGATGTCCATGATGATTGTTTCCATGGCCTTACATATAAGGATGGTAAAATTTATGTGTCTGTAGTTACCCAGAGCAGTGGTTGGACCTTCTTTGTGCATAGGAATGAATGTAGCCATCTTCCATTTGTTAGGCACAAAATATGATTGATGGCTCCAGTTGAAAAGTGATTCAAGTGAACCAGAGAGGTCATGTTCATGCTATTCATTAAACATCCTGAGATGTTATCAGAGCCCATCAATGCAGTGTTTCTGGCCTTGGAAAGTGCATTGATGACCTGCACTCTAGTAATGGTTGGGGATATTGTGTTATGTGGTATTTCATTTGGACTATTGGTGGGAGTTGTGGGGGAGGGATTTGAGCTGAACCTGTCAGCCAAAAGGCTGCCAATGCCCTCTGGTTCAGTGTGGATGATGCCATTTACAATAAGTTCTACACATTGTTGTGTATTTCTTCTGAGGTTATGGACATAGCTGTAGAAAGTTTTTGGTTGTCCTTTGCCTGATAAGCTAGTTTTTCTTCAAATTTAGCATTTGAAATATTAATTAACTCTATCAGCTGCCTGTTTAGATTGGTCAGGGGGATTTTAGTATGAATGACTTTGTTCATCCTAAGCTTGCCCAATATTTTTTTTTCTTTTGTTGTATAACTGATTCATATTGTAGTTCCACCAGGGTGGCTTGTCTTTTGAGTTTGTCTTATTCTTAATACAAGTGGGCACAGCTCCATACAGCTATCAATATGGCTGTACAGAGATTATGTAAGTAGCTCAGCATATGCTATGGTGTTTACTGGGTTTGGGGGTACATGGAATTTAGCCAAGATGTTGCTTAGTAGAGAGAGGTTAGCCTTGGAATAGTTCCTAAAGGTTTTTGTTTTTGCTGGATTCTTGGATTTGATTTTTATTTCAAGTAATACTGCCTTATGGTCAGATCTGACAAGTGAAGACATTACAATGGGTGAGGAACACCAGTCCCCCATGTTCATGAGTACAAGGTCAAGGATGTTTGTCTCCCTGGTAGGAGAATGGACCAACTGTTCCAGAATATTCGTATTAACAAAGTTTAGGCATCACTGGGCTTGCACATTAGATGTGGTGTAGGAGTCCAAATATATGTGGGTGTAGTTGAGATCCCCCACGAATATTATATTGGGTTGAACGGTGAGGAACTCTAGTACATTGAGATAGAGAGTATGGGTTTCCTGGGACATGGAAGAGGACCTATAAGTTACAAGGATATGGTATGACACCCTGTTTATGGTGACTTGCACATGTATGCATTCCAGTGGGTTATAAACTTTATCTAGTCTGGATGTGAGGTTGTTTTTAATATTGACTGAGACTCCTCCACCTTTAGTTCTCTCCTGTGCTGTAACTGGTCTAAAGTTATGAAAGGCATTCTGTCCTTGCATTGCCTGGGTATTATCCATGACTTTAAACCATGTTTCCATTGCTATAAAGATATCTACATTCTTCGGGGTGAGGAAGGCTTGCAGGTAGTGGAGTTTCTTGTTAAGACTTCTAAACTTGAGCAGTACCCCCTTCAGATATTCCTTCATAGGTTCAGTTAAGTCACTGGGTTTCTCAGTTTAGCATTGCCTAAATATGGCACTGTAGGAGTAGGAAACGTCTTTGCCAATATCCAAAAGCCTACAGGGGACAAGTGCAGACCATCTCTGGCAAAGCAGTGTGGTCTGTTAACTATGTCTTCCAAGGCCGTCAAATATTGTATGCCCCTGGATTGATGCCAGAAGCTAAGCTAATTGTTAAAATCAATAATTTTCTGTTAGTAACATGGCATCATCCTTACAGAAGGTAGTTCATATCTGCCTGAGACACCTAATCAACGAAGTCGATCATGTCTTGCTTCATATAGTCAAGGGATGTAAGTCCCTGGTCATTAACACTCACATGGACGGTGACAGAGCCATACTTGTACTTGTGGTTCAATGACCTGAGTGCCTGTGTGACTTGACAGATCCCAGCCCCAGAAAGGCAACTAACTCTGACTCTTGCCTTACTCAGTCTGGTGAGGGGAACATTGTTGTGACTCACTATAGAATCACCAAAGACCATAAAATTTGGCTGCACACTGGTTTGCCTTAAGGACTTAGCAGTAGAGGCATTGGATACAGTGTTACTAAATATAGGGGTGGGTGGTGTTTTAACAAAGTGTTTACATGATGGCTGAGGACCCTTTCTTTGATTGTACTATGCTGGAGGTATTAGTGTTTTAGGGAGGTTACCTGTGAATGCCTTAGCATAAGTAGTTTGATGTGTAGGGTCTTTAACCTGTACAATAGGTGTGGTGCAAGTGTCACTGACAACCTCTTTAGGATTAGTTTTGGTTGTATGAGAGAGTTTTGCCTCCAGCATTAAAGTGTCTTTACACCTCTCACATACTTTTTCTGTTTTATTAAGAGTAAGTGGGTTGTCAGTGTACATGAGGCAATTGTTACAATGCCCCAGAATATCCATCTCAAACAGACCGGTCACAGAGAGAGTCAGGAATTGCATATCCATGGTTACTGACCTACTATGGAAGAGTGAGGAAAATTTAAACATTGAATAAGTCAGTAAGACAAGGTACTTGATGAACAATGCTCAGTTATGTGCACACTAAAAAATCTGTCTGGACAGTAATGCCACAAGAGTGTAGACCACAAACCTTCCTAATGTAAAATAACTGTTTTTTAGCCTAAGTGCTTACACCAGAACAAAGACACTTAGAATAACAGACATAATAAGCATTCACCAGCAGTTTCCAGCTCAGAAGAGTAGAGGCTACCCTCTCCTCCCACAGGAGTGTGGACCAAAACCTTCTTAATATAGAATAACTGATTTAGAGTCCAAGTGCTTAGTCCAGAACTAAATTAATAGACACAGTAAACCTTTAACCAACAATTCACAGCTCAGAAGGGTGTAGACTATCTTCTACTGCCACACGAGTGCAGACACAAACCTTCCTAATATCAAATAACTGATTTGGAGCCCAAGTTCTTTAACCAGAACAAAGACGCTTAGAATAACAGGCACAAAAAGCCTTCACCAGCAATTCCCAGTTCTTAAGGGTATAGGCTACCTCTCCTGTCACAAACCTTCCTTATATAAGACAACTCGCTTGAAACCCAAGTGGTTAAATCAAAACTATGAGACTTAGAATAATGGTTACAATGTAGTCAGGTTACTAACAAGCAGCAGTAAATGCAGCAAATTAAATGCAAAAGAAGACTTTAAGAACCTGCAGCAAAAAGCTAACTAAAGTAGGAAGTAGCACAAATAAAGTAACACCAAAAAAAGATAAAAACTCTCTCATCAAACTGAATTGACATATAAGAGAACTAATCAAGACCAACAAAACAAATTCTGAGGTAAATATAGTGTCTCAGGCCAAGGACAACCATAAGGTGTTCTTCATTTATGTCTGAAACCTCAAAGATAGCACACAACAGTATGCTGAACTGTTGGTAAATGGACACACAGTCATGGAACCAAGAGCTATAGTAAATCTTCTGGCTGATAAATTCAGCTATAACTTTAGTCTCCATTCACCTAGCCACACCCCAGGAAATACCACCTAACATAACCCTTCCAGCTATCGGTAGGGAGCAGGTCTTACATGTGCTTACTAAGGCTAAGAATACAGCTTCACTGGGACCCAATAATACCACAGGATGCCTTCTGAATAGCATGAAATATGACTTATCATAGATTCATATGTTCACAAGAAGATACTAGTGTATTAGTCCTAGAGCCCTTACAAATCTGACCATATTTATCCCGAGCTGCCCCAGTTGTCAGTAGTTAGGTGAGCAAAGTTTGTAGAGGTATGTGTCTATGGTAATTAATACCAACTTACTCTGTCCATATGGTACATGGGCGTCACCACAGGAGTAAATTTACAGTCACTCATCCATTGATCCAGTTTGAAGAGGGTCAGAGAGAAGTTCTGCTTCATGTGAATGGGAAGCTTGTTCCAGAAAGGGGGTAATCTGTGGGAGATGTATCTATCTCTCCAGCATGATTTGTTCATAATGGGGAAACCGGAAATTCACCCCTGGTATGACACCTATGTCTCTGAAGGACAGGGATAGCCATTAAATCAAGCCCTAACTAACATGCACTCCCTTAAAATAAACTCTAAGGCACAATAACTTGTGGGATATATTTGGGCTGAATGCCTAGGCTTATAAAGGCCCCAGTGGTTATTAGCCTAGTGTAGACCTTAGAACGTATGAACTACTGAATTCTCAAGATAAATCCATCAAAAGTAGCTTCTTGCTTCCTTAAATGAAAGTAATGGATAGTCCTTGCAGGTGGAACACCTCACATTGAAAATAACACCTGTGATGATGTAGCAGTGAAACCACACTGTAAGTAAGAAGCTGCTCTTCTAAAGACATTTGGTGCTTTGCCTGTTCATAATGTTTTGCAGTTGTATGCAGATAAGAACTCCTATACCTACCACAACATCATTTCACAGGTCTGGTTATAATGACAAACTGACAAAACAGTGAAACTAATGCAAAACAAAAAGAAAAGACAAACAACTCACTATAATCTTTCTTTTTTTGTAAAATCACTTGCAACTTTAACATGAGAAGTGCAACAAGAAATAAAATTAACTAAAAAACAAAGGTACTTCTGAAAATGACTAATACACTTTAAGGTGTTTAATGACTGTTAAAAGTCTACTGTTGGCAGAGTGGTCAGGCAAGCACTTAGGCAAGAAGTCATGAAGAAAATTATTGCCACTGAAAGATGTATGGATATAGACAGGTAACCAGGATGGCAAATGGAAAAGACATTGCTTACTATCAGCCTAAGTAGATGATGATGATGCCAGGCTTATTTATGGGGTAGGCAGTATACAGCAATCACTCAGCTTGGCTTTTATATGAGTGTTTATAACTTTGCACTTTACAAATTAAGACTAAAGAGATAAAGATGTATAATTTAAACCCCCCTAAAATTAATACAGTTTTAAATGTAGAACATATCAGTGTCAGTGTATAGCAGGTAAAAGGTGATCCCCGGGATTCATGAACCTTGCGCCAGGCGCACGCATGGCGTAGGCGCCACAACGCCAGACATGGCCGCCGAGCGATTCAGGTACGATCCAAAGCCACGTGCATCAGCGGCGTACGCCGGATTTGCGCCGCCTCCGGCGTAGGTATGTTAAATACCTCATGTGTGGTGTTGCACCATGCAAATGAAGGCAAGTAGCGATGCAGGAAGTGGCGCAGGCGTAGCATAACACAACGGCAATGTAAACCAAAAAAAAACGGTTTACACATATCCAAACATGACATAGGAGTAACGGAAGGCTGCCAACGTCAGGTGTCATAGTGGTGCAACATGGTAATGTGGAAAGAAACCGAGAATGTCAAAAGAAAACATGCAGAAAATGTAAATAATGACATAAATGTTATGTACGGAAAAACCACAGCAGAGTCCCAGGACATGTCCGCGGAAGGTGAGGAACACTGGAAGTAATATGACAATGCCATAAAAGAGCAGTATAAGACACATCAGCATCACAGCCACAATACACCATAGTATGAATGGAAAGCCACAACCACAGCGCAAGGGTTGTCAAGGAGTGGCGGCGGTGTCTGGCGCCGTAACCATGTATTAGTAGTCAATGCCATGCAAATGAGGCAGATAATACTGAATCGCAAAACACCCGCCGGCGTAAGGCTGCACCAAACGGCGCAGCGGTAATACACCGAGGAGTGGCCTACAGGGAATAGCTGTCAATCGCAGAGGGGTGTGACACTGTAGGAGGAAGCACATTGGAGGCCAGCAAACCTGGGCTGTACAATGCACATCACAGCATCAGGACCGGCGTGTGAGGAAAGAGATTCGCTGAAAGTACACAATGCGCGCACAAATGCATGTGCACGAGGATGACTATGTTCCCCAAACCAGTCATGTGACGGCCGCCCGTCAACAACCATGGATACAGGAAGGTGATGTGGAGAATATGAGGAAATGCGGAAGCAGTGTAATTGGAGTCGTAATGAGCAATTAACAGCAATCAACTCACGAAGGGCAATCGGCGGCAGCTGACAACTCTGCATGCAGAAACGTGCAAAACGGGAAAGGGGAGGCATATGAATGCAAAGAAAGTAGTGGATGTTGCAGAAATGCAAAGAGCGAAGAACCGATACAGCACAGCCAAGGAGAGAGTTAGCATAATGGTGGCGGCACACAAAATGCATGATATGCCATGTGCCCGCAGGATGCACTCCCGTAAATAGTAGGTGCAACGTGCAGAAACAGTAAAGTAAGGTGTAAAGCTAAACCAATGCAGGCAAGTGTAATGTAACACCAAAGGCAACAGCGTTGCAGTGCCAACGGTAAAACACGGAAGATAACCCACAGATACGGCAGCAGAGACACACCCAATGACATCACTGGGTGTACAGCACAACACTATAAAGTGGGAATGTACACAACAGACAGCGCGATTTCCCAAATGCTGCGCCTTACGGTGTAAACACACGGGGAACTTTTAAAATGTATATGTTGGGTGCTGCTGTGGCCGTGATGTATCGGCATGTGGCAGAGACAGACGGAGTTGCGGAGGAGGGTGCTGACAACTACTGGAGGCCTCAGAGGAGAAGGAGAGTGTTCAGACCAAGGGTGACCTACCAGGGGCTGCAAGACCTGGAGATAGTAGAGCGTTACAGGGTGGACAGGGACACGTTACAGTAAATAGCGGAGCTGTGCCGGCCAAGCCTGAGAACAAGAGACAACAGAGGGGAGCCCATCCCAGTGGACACAAAGGTATGTGTAAGCCTGCGAATACTGGCAACAGGTACCTTTCAAAGGCCAACCGGGGATATAATGGGCATCTCACAGGCATCAGCATCCAGGGTACTACACCAGTTTCTGGATGCCATGTTACGACACGCCCATGAGTACATATACTTCCCCAGATCTCAGGAGGAGTTGGCTAGCAATATGCGCCACTTCCACCATGTGGCACAATACCCGGAGGTACTGGGTGCGATAGACTGTACGCACATAGAAATCAAGTCACCACCCGGTGAGCAGGGTAGACGCTACATAAACCGCAAGGGATACCCCTCCATCAATTGCCAGGTCGTGTGCAATGCGCAGGGCATTATCATGGATGTGTGTGCTGGCAGCCCTGGAAGCTACCACGACTCCCATATCTGGCATGCCTCACAGCTGTATCAGGTATTCGCCAGGGGGGACATCACACAAGGTCACCTTGTGGGGGATGCTGGCTACGCATTGGAGCTGTGGATGATGACACCCATCAGAAATGCACACACACACATGCAAGAACGCCATAATGAGGCACACACACAGACCAGAATAATCATAGAGCGTGTGTTTGGGATGTTGAAATCACGGTTCCGGTGCTTGGATACATCCGGTGGAGCCTTGCAGTACTCCCCAGGCACAAGTGCCCACATATTCATAGTATGTGCTATGCTACATAATATGATCCTGCGGAAACAGCTGCTGCAGGGACATAATGGTGTAGGGCCACCAAGCCCGCCACAACTGCCAAGGCAAGCACAGGCACATGGCGTCCAGTGCCATGAACACACTGTGCCAGCCCCAGTAGGCAGACGGAGGCGTACCCAATATGCCTATGCCTTGGCAAAGAGGGAACGTATAGCACATACTCTGACAGCGTAGGCCCCATGGACTGACACCTCCCTACCTGCACACACAGTGAAATGGATGGCACACAAACATGTCCGCCCATAATGTGTACCGTATGGGCGGTCACATGTGTGACTCCAACATAGGTAGCACCCAAACACTGCACAACCCACAGCCAGCGGAGCATGGAACGGCAACAACTCAACCGCACGCGGGTCCGACAGCAGACGGCATAGCCGTATGCTGCCACGTTTGGCACAAGGTGTCTACATATGTACATATGTGCATACACACATATGGAGATAGATATCATTACACACGTAGACATGTATGTACACATACACAGATATAAAGTACAACAAGTTAAACAGGGAATCACAGGGATGCAAGGTCACAGAGAAGTAAGAGGCGAACTCTCAGCATAGTAAACATACTGAACGACAACCCGACTATCCGGGAGGGTGGACAGAGCAGGGAACGCCACCCACGGAAAGGTCAACCCACCTAAAAGCATATCCGCCATTCAGGATGATCGCCAGGCCACGATACAGTAACAGGACATGTGCATGTAATATTCTTAGGATATGAGGGCGGAGGTAGACACTGCCGCCGGTGATGTGCTCAACGTAGGTACTGTGTGCAACCGTCCCTGCGAAAGCGGAAGTATGTGTATGTGTGAGGTGAGGGTGTCGTGTGTTCCGCTGTGCCACTGTAATGTGTGTGACACTGTAAAATGTGTATGTAGGTGACATGTGACAGGCGGAGTGGAATAACATGTGTAGGCATACAGTATAGGAACCACAGGCGTATGTATAGCAGTACCCACAAAGTAGTACTGAGAGCTACTCACTGGCTAGGCGCGTGGTGATGTAAAACGATGCAAAGTGAAAATGTCCCAGAATCTACCACAGGAGTATAGCCAACATGAGATGCAAAGGACGCATGTACAAACCATCACCGTATGTATGGCGCCGACATGTTAATTCCAATACGATATATCGGCTACGTTACGCAGCAATAGTTATGTACCGCAGAAATACGCATTTGCTGCCCCGTTACCGATCGTGGACACGTATCGTCCCGTAAACACCGCTGTGTGTTCTACGAGTGTTAAACAAGCAATCGCCACCCGAATAGGTGGCAACCGGTAGCATACAGGCCGTCCCAACTACAGGATTACAATGACCGTAAATATCCGTTACAAAATGCCAAGGGATAGTCGGCATGTACGAACAGCTGCAGATATACTACCGATGTGACGGAGGAATAGATGCAGGACGCACACAAGCAGGCGGTACCGACAGCAGACGACATCAAGAATACCTACACTCCTAGAACAACAGACAGGTAACTTGCAGCTCCCCAGGCAGGGATGGAGCACACACAGAAGCATACCCGTGTATGTACAAATGCAAGGCCCACAACCCGTACCCGTCACCCACAGCCGCCGATATACCCCATCGCACATATCAAAGGGATACAAGCCGAAATAGCAGCAAAGACATACAGGCAGTTAATGACAGCGGCATACCCGCAACATCTCACGTGGGAAACACTATCAGCAGCGGATGCATACCAGCATCCATTGTGTACAGGAATAGAAGAGCTATGTTACACATCAGAATGCAAAACGCCATCGACAGACGCCGGCGGGACACGGACACCCACATGTGGAACATAATACCATACCCAACACACACAATCCACGGCTAACACCACAGCGAAATTTACCTGACGCCAAACATAGCGGTTGCAGTCACACATAACATAACACAATACATACCATCCCCACGAAGCTAGTGCAGATAACCAACGGCCAGACGAGGAATGAACTATGCCCTAGTTCTGACGAGTACCGTACGAATGGAGGAGATGCTCAGGTGATATGCACATAAGTACACACCGAGGAACAGCTATTGGTGTGATGAACCCACATGCCGCAGGTGACGACGGATATAAGGAAGACTCCCAGGAGAGTAAAACTGTATGTTCATACCGAACAAAGAAGTTATTCCTACAAGAGCCGATCACTTTTCAGTAGCGAGACTCACACGGAATACTGAAAGCAATACAGGAAAGGTATGTAGAACCCACGAGATGTACTGGTGTGTAACGCATGATATGTATGACGAATCTGCACTGTATGTGAACGGTGTTTGTCAGTAAAGATACCTGTCCATAAGGCAGAGAGTGGTGAAAGGTGGTTATGTACTGTTAACTCGCTGAGCATACCAACGACTGTGGACACCGTGTGTACAGCAGTGGGACATCATGTACACAGCTGGGATAACCGAAGGGGTGCCATACTGATGTAAAACACAGAACAATGCCACCACCCACACTGATGCTGGCAGTGGATGTCCAACAATGAAGTGCCACAGCAGGGGATAGGACATGTATGTATAGTGTCACAGCACACATGTGTATGGGCAGATATTGTCGATGTCATATGTAATCTGTGCACGACGTGCACGTATGCCTTGCAGTAGGGGTGACCATGTCAAGTATGTGTAATGTAAAGCTATCATGATGGATACGTTCAGACATTATACACAGTATCACAGGCATAGCATGCATGACGGAGGTATGGCCTACTGTTATGTACATTAACAGGATATGTATGGCCCGCACATATGGGACAGAGTAGAAGCAGAATAGCCACCCGAAATGGAAGGAACAGCAAGTGACCATGTCCAAGCTATCTGTAGCAGGTGCAATGTGTGCAACAATGACGTCTGGCAGGTCCATGTGTAAACACATGTGCAATGTACACAGTCGTGTCACCCCCCCATGGTACTGCCCACAGAATATCAAAGGTGGATGTCAACTGCATGTCTACACAGTACTGCCGTTGTGGCGGTCCCATGTGTATGTGTCACCCTATCAGCAAGGGAGTTATCACATGACCAGTGCTACAGTGTGTCCCTGTGGGATGTGCACAGGACCTATGTTTTACAGCATGGTGTGTGTCTAGTCTGTGTAGGTAAACAGAAGCCCAGGCTAAGCAATGTGGCCTGTGTGCACATATGCATGAGTGCGTCACTCACCCTGCCCACTGCAAACGCCATGTAGGAGTACTACATGCATCAGTAATGCGGAGGACATGGCCCATGGCAGAGTACATGACACCCCTGTGTAAGTGGTATGCAGATGAGTACAGATGTTTCCCCCATCTGTCATCTGCATATGTCAACTGTCTGAGCCTGGTATACATCACGGCATGACTATACCGTGATATGGAAAGGTGTAGCCATTGTGGAAGGCACACCACAAATGTGTTATGGTAACCCTGCCCGTGTGTAGATGTGTGTATGGCACAAGTACAAAGGCTACCAATGTCCTAGCAACACACATAGTCCAGATATGTGTGGCCCTGCACATGTGTACCCACGCCACAGCGGAATATGGCAACCACAGCACCATGTGGGGCATGTGCGTGTACAGCAACCATGTACAATGTGATATGCATGTATAGGGACAGTATCCACGTGATACCTAGTGGATGACTGTCGCTATGCAAAGGTGAAGTGTATGCACCATGTGTGATGTATCTGGCGCTTAATGACATCTACATGATAGATATGCCACACTGACACTTGTATGGTTGTTAGCAGTATGAGCTGGTGGAGCTATAATGCTGCCAGGTATGCAGATGTGGGATATGTAGGCATGGACATTACTCCGTGACAGCATGTTGTGTATGTAAGCAAATAGTGAACATGAGGGGCCACATGACTGAGGACTGTGTAATGCCACATGTACCTTACATGTCGTAGGTAGCATGATATGCTTGCACCACTGTGTGACCTGTCCAGGAGTCACATAGCCTAACATCCTGAGACACAGGGTATGATGTGATGGTGGATGTGTACATTGGCAATACCAGAATGTGGAATGGTGCTGAAGGGCAATGTGGGGATAATGTCTGATCTGTTACCCTCTGTACTACACCAAACACCCATGCAATGGTATGACAGGTGGCCATCATGTGGATGTGGTGTGCTGTGGCACACAGACGCCCAACAAGGGTGCCAGTAAAGGCATGGAGGTCGTCAATGAGTATGTGAAGCATGGATGGGAGGATGTGCCCCAGTGCCATCCCAAATGGTGCAGTCATGTCTGTATGAGTGCCGTCCCACACGTGCAATGCACTACCACCCATGTGTAGTGTGATAGATGCGGTGGTGTGGTGGTCAAGGTACACAACGTCCATGAATGGGCTAGCAGTTAATGCAGTGTGCTGCTGCACAGACACATAACAACCAGTTTGGCGGGATATAACAGCTAGGGAGATTGGAGGTGACATTGGGACAGTGTCCTAGGACATAATGTGTGCATGGCAGTACCATGTATGTGTCCACAGGGACATTGCGATGTCCATGTATGGATTTGAAACCTGTAGTGAGTGAAAGTGTGTCTTATTGGTAGGTATCCCATTGGCTGGCATGTTGCCAACAACATCTCTGTCGGCAATGCCTGGGTGACTGTCGTATGCTACATTGAATGTGGATGTAGCCAAACAACACAGACATACCACCACACTGTGTGAGGGCCCACACTGCAAAGTATGGTGGTCATGTGTAGGTATCTAGCTGTGGAGTATGTGATGGACCACGAGGACACACCATGACTGTCAAGTGATGCACCACACACATTTGAACATACCCACCGTGCAACAGCCTGCACATGTGGCCATACAGCACATGTGCATGGAACATGCATACCACCGTTGTGTCTGTGAAAAGGCCAGTACCACCATGTCTCTGTGTGGAATAGCATGGTCCCTACCACTGCGTACATGTAGCGGAAGTGCATTGTGATATCTGTCAGCATAGTCATGTATACTGCCCGGCTGCTGGGGTGCCATGCCATTAACCACCCCCGTCAGCAGATGTTGGTAGTACCGGCTGTTGACCACATGTACCATGTATGCTGCAATGGGTGTGTGTCCAGGGTGTGGCTAGCAGGGCCGCAAAGCATATATGTCCATCAACCAGAGGTGGGATGTCTGTAGGTATAGCAGACAGACACATGTAGGTATGGTGCATGCCAAGGGTAGTGCAGGTATGGTATGTCTTGTTTGATGTGTCACCCAGCTATGTGTAGTGCATGGCCAAGCATGTGTGGGTACATGGGAGTCCATACTAGTGAAGTGCGCGTTGCTGTCAGCACATGGCAGTAGCAACTGTCCGAGGTGCAATGTACCGTATGATAACACAGCCAGCATGTAACCTGTGGTGTACAGTGTACTCACCGTCACGTGTCACAACGTGTCTAGTGGTCACAAACATGGGTATCCGAACATGGAGTACCTATGATGCATTTGTCTTAGAAAAACATACAGTATGTGTGTAAATCAGTGTGTGATGTGGGATCCACTCACCTGTGTGTGTTGCAGTCCAGGTATGTGCCAGGGAGGTATGATCTGTGTACAATCTGTACTGGCAGGTGTGCTCTGTAGAGCATGGAGGCAGGTCCCAGGCACTGCAGATTAATGTCAGGCATGCCTTACTGTGTGTGCAGTGCTTGTGTACAGCACAGTGGGGGGTGCAAGCATTGTCACACACCACTGCATGCTGTGCCAGCCTGTGACAGCCCTGCCAGCGACAGACATGTGACACCGCTGCAGAGGCAGCATAGCATGTGAAGATGTACATGTGGGCCCCACACCCTAGGCAGATGTCCGCAGGTCATGTGTGCCACAGTACTATGGTTGACCATGACTGTCAGACTGGATCAATACCACATGCCTGCATAAGTACAGTATGACCATAGTCAACAGTCGCAGTGACAGAGTATGCAAATGTACAGTATCTCCGTGTGCACACCACTGCCTACTGTACACTTGGCTAGACACACACCCAGAAGGTGAATACACCATTGAGCCATCAGATGTCCCAGTCCACGTAGCCTGTACAATGTCATCACAGGGTGGTCACAATAGCATGTGGTAAGACAGAAATGTTGTACCAGGTGATGTGTCATGTGTGCATATGTTGACATGCACAGCTGTTCACATGTCTGCAACATACCGGTGCATGATGCATACTGTTACATGATGTGTGGAACTGCACTGTGACACACAACAGGGACATCTGACACAGGTGTGTTGTGAATGGTGTAACCCATGTTCACACAGGATACACACTGCTGCTGTTGGCAGCCATGCCAGTGGCTACCCATGGTGCATGCAGTGGTCATACAGACATACTGCATACAGTGTTCATGCAGGGGTGTCCATCCTTGTGGACGATGTGGTGCTACGTGAAGGTAGGTGTGTGTTATGAATGTTACACATCCAGATGACACCATCTGGTGCAGGCATGGTCGTCGACAGCATCACACACATCTACAGCAGTCAGAACCCTGTCCTGAGAATGTGTGTCAATCACCCTCGTACTGTGTGACATATGTGCACATGGCAGAACACCTCCCACTGTCATCTACGATGGCTACGTGATGGCTGGAATGTGCCGTGATAATGTACAATGCTGTTAGCCCAACGAAGTACTTGGAATCAGGCACAGTACGCCATGGCTGCCATGTAAACCATGCACAACAATGACTGTCTGACAGACACAAACAATGCGTTGACATGTTGAACATGTGCACATGAGAACTCCCAATGAGGTATGTTGCACATATCGATGTACAACTGTCATCTATGGCCATAGCATGGGTGCAGACGCACATACCCCACAGGCAGTACCATGTGATGCAGGTAGGGGGGCAGTGCACATGCACATGTGACAGTTGCTGTACCGCCACATGTCCTGCATAGCCGTCATGTAGGGGTAGTAGTGGCATGTGACTGATGGACATGCCTGTACAATTGACCATGTCCCACAGGAGATGTGTTATGTGTGTACAACATGTGATGTGCCAACATCAAGCTGTGCAGTGTATGGCCGCCAGTGTACCTGTATGACTTGTTCTGCGATGGGTGCAAAGGCACATAGTACTGCATTGCATGCCCACAAGCCCCACACAGCTGCATAGCCTGAACATACAATACAAAGAGGGTGTGGGAAGATAGCAACCCACAAGAGGAGATGGGTAAGGGTGGCAACCCACCACCACATGCGTGGGTATGGTGTGCATGTCTATGACACAATAGCACTTGAGAAGCTAGTAGTACAGGGTTGCATGCAGATATGTTCAATAATAGCCCTGTGTGTCCCACCACTGGCCTGTGGATAGACAGACAGCAACAAAATGTGCAGATATGATAAGTGCACAGCACATCACCGATGCCTACCGTAGAACAGGCTGACTGTGTAGACATGTGCAAAGTAGGTCTGTGCCAGCCACACCCAAAGACGTTATGTGCCAAACAAGACCAAGAGTCCAGGCAATGTCAAAGCTGGACGTGCATGCATCTGTGTATGTACGCCTGTGAATGCCTCCAGCGTAGCATTATAGCTGTGTCACTGTTCTTCACAACATAATAAATGGGTTGTATGTGTGACGGGTGCCTCATATGTGTATGGTCAGATCGAAGATACCATCAGTGCCCCTGCTATGTGAACATCCCTGTCCCCATACATGGATACCTATGCTGTGGCCAACATTACGTTTCCAGAGGGTGGGATGGTGGTGTGTAGTGCACCAGCAGACATGGGGGTGGCAGCAGGCACTGGATGTAGACATATGTGGTACCCACATCAGTCCAGGCAACCATCCATGTGCACGGGATAGCAGTGTGTGGCCACATACAGCACTGTGTAGATCAATATCGCAGCACATAGCACCTGTCAGTGTTATAGTGTATTCATGGGTGTGTGATACCTGAGTGTACCAGACACACCCCCACCAAGCAGTGTGCAGCCTACCTTGCATAAGGCCAGTGTTCACACCATGGTGATAGACATGTGTAATGTCCAAATACACATAGACATGACACATGGAATGGAAAGCCACCCTGCCAATATCATTACCCCCCAGGTGGATCACATCCCAGTGCCATGTATGTGGCATACCCTGCCATATCATGCAGCCCTGACCAGCAAGGCTGCATGTGCTATCACAGTCCCACATGGTGCGATGGACAAAAGGCACTGTCACTATCAACCATACACAGCAGTAATGTTATGGTGATGCACCCTGTGGTGTTACAGGTGCTGTGTGCTGCTGTGGACAATGTGCGTGTGTACATGCTATGCATGACCTTCCCTGCTAATGTGGCATGGTTACATATTGTCCCATGTGTATCACATGTGCAACATAGGTGAGCCGTGGCAAGTTGTCCAACACCCATACAGTGCTGTGTGGATGTATATGGCACAACACATGCATGTGCAGGTGTCCATGTGTATGTGTACAGTGCCACTGCTGATGTTCATACTGGCCACGTACGTGATGTGTATTGACATATAGACAGCATCCAGGTGAACAGTAGAACTGTTTTCACATGGGGACCCATGCCAACTGATATGGACACAGGTGTAGACAGGTACACATGTCCACAGCAGTGTAACATCAACATGGTGCGTGTACAGTGTGATGAGGTGACACACAGATATGATATGACACCCACTGCTCAATGGTGTGACGGCAACACATTGGCTGTGTCACTGACATGATGCCTTGCAGAGATTACTGTGCAGATGTTGTACATGTCATAGCAATGTATTCCCAGCAGTATGCCAGAACAGCAGTGTAAATGTGACCTGCCACCATAATTATGTCTTACAGATAATGCCACGTTCGGCTGCCGGCCTTTGGCCGACAAGAAGATGAGGTAATCATACCATTGTTACACGACAATTATGACATCTTATTCAGCCATGTGCCACTGCAGGCACAACAACATGAGGAGATGTGGCAGGATATGTGCAGGAGGGTGAACAGCCTGGGCGCCACAACCGCACATATCAACAGATCCGCAGGCACTGCACAGACCTAATCCGGCATGCGAGACAGCATGCTGCTGCAATCGCCAGACAACAAGGTGGGACAGGTGGTGGGCCACAAACCCAGCCCCCACTCACAGCCACGGAGGAGCTCCTGGCCAGTCTGGGGACACCCATGGAACAACACGCTGAAACCCTCGCGTCCATCGTGGAGGTGGGTGTCTCCCAACCAATGAGCTCGGAGCTGTCTGGTAAGTCAGTGTTGCATGTTTGTATGATAAGCAACGTAGGAGTGGGTGTCATAGTACAACACATAATATAGCAACACATGCCAGGTATTTGGCCACACAAGATGCATACTACAGTATGCTATGTTGTGTTAGCAGACATGTGCATAGCACATGCTAACACACAGGTGCATGATGTGACATGCACAGTGCTCACTGTAGTGATAGTAATGGATAATGTGTATACCTTTGTGTCATCCCTATACAGGTACGTCTGGTGTGTCGCAAAGACAAGGGTCTGTCGCAGGTAAGTCTGTTGCTAGTAAAAGGCATGATATGGTGTATTGATATTCCACATGTGTCCAGGTATGACATGCACATCTGGGTGTGCCCAGTCACGATATACAGGTTGCACCACCCGACACACACACCACCCATGTACAGTAGATACAACCATTAGTATAGAGTGGCATGACACAACATAACCTATTGGTGTGATATGTGCAGTCAGTTATGCATACAATGGTGTAGGTGTTCCACAATGGCTGCATGTGTAGTATGCATTGGTATGCCTCTGCAGTATGCACACAGTACCACATAGTGAGCCGTGATCTGGCCAGAGCACAGGTGTTACTACTGTGACCTATGCCGCTGCGTTGGGTGCACATGTTGTGACATGGCACATGACATGTCCCATGCACGAGGATGTCTGTACGCAACATTGTCACACCATGACATGACCCATGCACGACATAGCAGACATCCACAATGTCTGCATAGCTGTAGGGAATGTGACACCTCAGACTAGTAGGGTTGTATGTCACATGGGCCACCACAGGGCTGTGTGCACGATGTCCATCACACACAGTTGTCGATGACCCAGACAAACAAGGCCATGGGTGATACCTACAGGCATGTTGCCACACAGTACATCCGCAGTGGGTAGTCACCGTTGCACCCTGTCCACACATGGTGGGCTCATCACTGTAGTAGACCCCCTGGACATCCGATGTGGTACACCAGTGTAATGGAATGCCTGTCTGCAGCCACTAGAGGTGCCACCAATGTCCACCATATACGTGCTGCTGAGCAGCTGAACTGACTTCCACACATGGCAATGTAATGCGTCCAGGTCATGCATCGCACAGTAACATACCTGTGTCCTGCTACCATGCAGTGGCACAGTGCCCGTACTCCACACTGTACAGTTATGTACACAGCTCACACCAACCACACCTGCACAGACATCTGTATTACACATGCATCATCTCTGTAGACTGTACACGTAACACTGCACTGTGACATCCGTTGTGATGTGGTGCATGTGGTGGGACACCATCGTCACATGTCCACATGATACCGCACATGTTTGCCGTGTACATGACATAGTGACGGCAGCCATGTGTACTGTTAACTCGCCCATGGCCACACGGTGTATCACGGTGATGCATGCGAACTACCATGAATGTGTGTACAGCATGCCTACCAAAAGACACCTGCCTGTTGTCATGTGCACTCCAGGGCAGTATGCATACTGCCACTATTAATGTCTGGGCTGCATTCACTGGGCTGTGGTGTGGGAATGCTGCATGCCACCTGCAATATCACATGCATGATGTGTCTGCATGTGTGTCTGTCCACGTGTGTGTGTCAGTGTGTGTGTGTCCGCATGTGTGTGTGTGTGTGTGTGTGTGTGTGTGTGTGTGTGTGTGTGTGGCTGTGTGTGTGGCTGGGTGTGTGTCTGCATGTATGTAATGTAACATACGGTATGTCTTTGTATTGACAGGTGCTGTAGGTGCATGCCCCTCCTGTGGTCCATCTGATGCTAGTGTCCCCACAGATACTAGTGGTGATGACCATGTGCATGAGGCACAGGCAGGGTCGTCACAGGCAGACACTGTGCCATTGGAGAACATCACACTTACATCCCCTTCATCCACGCACGGTTCAGATGCCGACACATACCCCAACACCATTGCCCATAGATGATGGACAGTCAGCGTCTGTTGGCACCGAGCAGGAATGTGTGGTGGCTGCAGAAGGTGTGGGTACACACGACGTTGCCAGTGTAATGACTGGTGGAGTGCCACACAGGCATGTGGCAGGTGCTGCTCATAGGAGGAGCACTGCTACACATACACCTGCCGTACAGGGTGCAGCAGCTGGTATAACCAGACGCATGTTCCAGACTGTAATGGCGGCGCAGGCATGTGCTGAACGGCAGAACCAGGAAGGGCAGAGGCTGCAGAGGTCCGCAATCCGTTCCTTAAATGAGAACATCCAGTCATTGGCAAATGCCCAACAGCATCTTGCTGATGTTCTGGATAGGCGATTGGGTGAGATGGCTGGGATCCTCGACCGAGGCATGGCCATCCACGAGCGTGAGCTGTCTGTGCTGGAACACCTGGTAGGGGTGACGCATAGGGCACGTGGGTGTGGGCCAGTAACACCACCAAGTACAGGTCAACGTGTGCGTGCCACCTCCCATGCCCACCCACACAGTGCTGGTAGCAGCAGCAGTGCAGCTGCTACTACGCCAACCAGACCAGGACACAGCAGGCCATGTGGACGTGGCCCTGGACGGCCCCAGCGTGGACACGTTTCCAGCGGACATGTGTCATCGGAGAGTGGCCACGGTGTACCTCCACCCGGTAGTGCCTGTGCAACCCCAGGCAGGCGTGGGTCACGTTGCCGCAGGCGGACACAGTGAGCCATACCACCTGCACTGTACGGTCTGGGGCTGCCAACTATACCCCGTGTAGGCATCACAGATGACTGAACTGTGTACACACATACCCACACACAGTAAACACAACTGTAGGGCTCCACCACATCCACATGCATTCTGCACAGTCATGCCCAGTAAATGCACAGGCCCTTACACACACACATGATGTCATCCATTGGTACAGCCTATGCCTGTGGCACATATCACCCTGTGCATATGATGAAGTCTCTGCCACAGAACCGTGAGCTACACCATCGGTGCATGGTTATGCAAACATATTCTGATGCACAGGGTGGACAACATAGTGAGAGGTGTATGTGATACCTGTGTCTGCATAGTATGTGATGTGTATTTTGTGGTTGCTGTGTATGGCAGGTGACAGGTGCGTATGTGATGTGGTCCTTGCACTGACATCATGCAGCTGATATACCATGTAGTGCAGGTGCAGCATTCATTGTTCTGTGTACACAGTATGCGTGTTGGTTACATCTGTAGCACCATATTGGTTCAGTTAACCCATATGCCACTTATGGTGTACTTGCATGTGCCCACTGGGAGCACTGTTATCAGTTCCCCAGGTGTAGTCGTGGGGTACCCACAGGCACATCTGGCAATCTCAGCATAGCACAGGTACCCGCAACTGGCATGGACACCTACATAGGTACATAGGCGCACATGTACATACCAGGATATGTGCCCTACGGCATGTGTAAACCTAGCAAGACTGTGTGTGGCTGATAACACCCCTTAGGATGATGGTACCACATCCATCAGTCTCCTGTCCCCTGTCCAGCACTGACACACAGATGATGCCTGGTGCATACTTATGTTCACACATCCACACATCATGATTACTCCTGCACAAAGGCAGTCAGGGCCTTTGCTTCACATGGGCTGGCAATCCTCTCCGTGTTGTAGGGGGTCTCTGGTCGTTGAACCTGTTCCCCCAGCACGTCCTAGTCATCTTTGTGGTGAGGTGTGTGTAAGTTGCTTCTGTGGCCGTGTTTGCCCGGAGTCTAGGAGGTGGAACTTGTCCATGTCACCCAGGTTGGACATGGCCGTGTATGTCAGACACAGATCACCACAGAGCAGATGTGCTGGGAAGGTATACAGCTGGAGTCCCCTTGGTCGGGCAGTGTGTGACACATGTCCCAGCACCTTTATCCCCGCCTCGTGGAACATTTGTGTTCCTTCCGAGTGCTGCAGGTGTCAGGTTAGGTACAGCCCACATGTGCCATTGAACGCAATCACTGCTGTGGTGTGGGTTTAATGTGTAAAAAGGGAAATTTTCCCAAATG